>NC_087210.1:35724446-35736946 GCF_015104395.2 Macrobrachium nipponense | reverse complement strand
TGGTTGTTTTCATAATATCTGATGTGCCGAGAGAAAAAGTAACCATAATGGCTTAACTAAAGATTATGCTATTAAATGGAAATAAGATTATGCAAGAAACCTTCAAGCAAATGGACTAATAGTTTCTCTAGGAAATATTTCTTGTCATTATTTCCTGAATTTATTACTGCAATAAAGTCGAAAGAAAGTATTCTCTTTACAGAATAATTTTATTAGCATTCTTGAAAAAAAAGCGTAAATGACGTATTATATCGCAGCGATTAATTCTTCAGGACAATTTTCATATTGCTATGGTCATGGACCCTCTTTTCCTTTCATTTTAAAGTTTTTTTCATGTATCCCTTTCCTCCAGAAAGTTATCCTGTTGGCTAAGATTATTAAGATTTAGAAGTCCTAAAGTAATAGCGAAGAATTACATGTATTTATAAGTGCATTTACGTTATTCTTACAGCAGGTTTTTTTTCACAAAGTTGTTAGATAAAATAAGACGGTGTTTGAAAACCTTTACTACAGGTAACTGTCAGATGTATATGATTGATGTGAAATTGTTATTTACCCTGAAACAATGAATAATTAATTGAATATTTAAAAAGAGACTGTGTGTCTTATGACACACATAAAAATAAGAACGCAATATAAAATCTCCCTGTGTTAATTATAACTTGTGAGCTTTAATATTATGAACTTTTTGTTAGGCGATTAAGTTATAAAAATAAGCTTTGCACATGTTTCAGGGTCACATTTTTTATGAATGAAAATATACTTTTGACTTTAAAACCAACATCCACATATTTTAAACCTTCGGTTCAGTTTCTTTTAATGTACTGATAAATCATTTCCCTCTGGTATTTTATGATTACTTATCCATTGTTTTAGGCAGCAATCATTAAGTTTGGTAGTCAAATGGGTTTTCACGCTCACAAACACAGATAAAAATACTGTTCTACTCAACTACTGCAGACTACCGGATATCAGAATGATAACATTTGCATGAATTTTTCGAAGTAAGGTCTTGTTGTGACAAGTGTGAAGAATTCGGGAAATTAAGAAGACACTGTGGTTATTACAATTATATATATATATATAATATATAATATATATATATATATAATATATATATATATATATATATATATTTATGTAAATGAAAAGGCTTCACGAACTTGCTGGAACAGGAACACAGAAAAGATTACGTAAACTAATACTGCTTAACTTAATATTACTATGTAAAGACTTCCTTCTCTGCTGAATTAAAAGATTTAGTAGCCAGTAGTAAACAGAAATAAATGAAAACCAAAGGAAGTCAGAAAAAACGCGATTGTCAGGGACGTGCAAGTCTAGACGCAAAAAGGAACCGTGGAAAATCCTTTTAAAAAATAGAAATAAGTTAAAACCTAACTATTATGCTAAATTTGTATTTATGTAAATTGTCTAGATGTCAGAGGCCTAAGAACATCTTTACTATTGTCCTGCACGTTCCAAAGGCCTGTTCACACTAGGTAACATTGTTTGCAATCACTTTCTACCGCATATTTGTTTCCCATCCAGAATGGAAATCATTTAGTGTTTCTGTGTATATATGTACATATACACATGTATGATGTATATATATATATATATATATATATATATATATATATATATATATATATATATATATATATATATATATATATATGATATATATATATATATATATATATATCTATATATATATATATATACTATATATATATATATATATATATATATATATGTATGATATACATATGAATAATTATCACATCACCGTGATTCATATAAATTATTCGAGCTACAAATGTCATTTAATATTAATTCACTCTTCCTCGGAATTGATATATTCTCATATATGTAAACCGAAAGGCAATTAAAAAAAAAATTTGGAGTTGATAATAATTTCCTCTCGTGGGTTCGAACCACCGTCCAGCGGACAGAGACGAAATCATGTTTATATACATACACACACACTCATACATATATATATATATGTGTGTGTGTGTATGTATGTATACATGTATATATATATATATATATATATATATATATATATATATATATATATATATATATATCTATTTTCATTTCTGTCAGAAGCAAGTCAGCATGGCACGCTCCTTTTTCTAAAAACTTCCTCTCCAATCTCTCTTTCTTTCTATTATCCCTCCTCGAGTGAATTAAAATAGCCAAGTAGAATACAGAGGCTACTGCACCAACAAGCATCCTGACGACAACTTAGGTCTGGACAGGAAACGTTGTTTACAAACAATTTAGAAATTGTTTGCAAACAATGTTTCCTGGTGTGGACAAGCCTTAGCACATCACGAAAGACCCACATACACGCATGCACCCATACACACAGACACACATGATAATATATATATATATATATATATATATATATATATATATATATATATATATATATATATATATATATATATATATATATATATATATATATATACAGTATACAGAACTATCGGAATTTCCTGCCTTACTTGATTCTTAACTTCTTCCTTTCCTTAACTGTGTGGATACTTCCTATTCCTATAAACCTCATATCCGCCTAGGAAATATACGATGAAAATGACGTTTTGGAGCTTTACGGTCTAGATTTTCCATCCACGAGGATCGAATTCTGGCGCTCTACCAAATTGTACAAAATTAATATTCTACATTTCTTCGTGTTTTAAAGATCATGTTATGATGCTAGATTTTACGAAGATGATGAAAAAATGAATCTGTCTGTGTAAGATCAGATTTAGTCGCCCTCAGCGTCGGTCTGAAAAACGGTATCCCTCTTACACATTAGAATAGGTGTTAACCAGATCAAGAGAAAACAAAGTAAAATCTGAGAGAATATATTTGTTAAAACCCAGGCAAACGGAGAAGAATTTAACTGCATTAAAAAAATATATGGACCGAAATTACCAAGTGTTTTCTTGAATCCTCAAAAGGAGAAAATCTCGCAATCTTTTCAAACTTCATCTCAACATCACTTCACTTCTTTCTGTCTGGGCTGAAGTCTGGAATTTTACATATAATGTGTTGGAATCTAAATGACCTTACTTCATGTGAATTTTATCTTTCTCCTCATCTATCAGATCTGATTTCATATACTAATTGCCGAGCTCTCTCTCTCTCTCTCTCTCTCTCTCTCTCTCTCTCTCTGACGAATGCCATTTTCTCTCTAGATTAAATGTTGTATTGATTTCTATATTTTCCAAATATTTTCCCGATTTTTATTCTTGAAGTCAATCGGTGATAGATTTTAATGATTCTGAGATTTTAGCTTTTGTAAGTTTGGTTTGTTCCAGACAACCTTTATTGTATTATCTTCCCCTTTTTACTCTTCAAACTTATTTCTATGGTTTTCATTATGTTTTTTTTCTTATTTCGCACCTTTTCCTTTCCTTCTTTCTCCTTTCTTTCAGTCGCTTCGAGAGCAGATGGCGTAATAGGTAATCAGCCCTTTCTTTGTCTCAAACTATTCCTTCCATGCTATCTTACGCCTCTCTTCTTCCTTTCCCGTTTCTTTTAATTAATTTCACTCTTCCCCACTTCTTTTAAAAATTCTTATTTATTTATTTATTTATTTATTTATTATTATGCTCTTTTTTCGCTTGTATCAATAACCGATAATTTACTTCTTCCTCTTCCTTCCTCCAGTTAACACTTCATTCTAACGTCTAACACTTCCTTCTCTTCTTTGCCTCTTCCTTGTCTGGGGCGCGCGTGTTTTCGCATAAGGAGTAGGTAATATCTAACTCTAGCGCAGGAACGCCTGTAAATCCATTGATAAAACAGCCTGGAGTTCGTTCGTCTTTTCCGTTTGTTTGTTCGCTGTCTTCTCGCTAACTCACTCGCTAGATGGTATCGGCCGATAGTCGTGACTTCGGTTGAGGGCGCTCTCAAATTATGGCTATTTTGGGGGCTAGCGAATGGATACCTCTTTCGCTATTTTACTGCTACTTTTTGGCGCGTTTTGGAAGCTGCGGGAGATGGTGTGGTATTCTTATATCACAGCAGGTTTTATAGACTTTACAAAAAGGGTAGTCATAAGATTAAGTCCCATTTCCGAAAAGTTGTTACCCGGGTGAATATGGAATTTCACTGAAATGTCTTCAATTGATTAGGGTTGACATCATGTTCTGCTTTCTGTTTTTTTTTCATATATGGTTATTTCCTTGGCTCGTTGATGGCTGCTGTGGAGACTAGATGTTTCAAATCCACAGCATGCTATCATCTCCATCGTTCCATCATTATGATTAAGTGTTTAATAAAAAAACAAAAACTCTGGTTTTAGTCTGACCTGCTCGAACACAACATACGGTTGAAACAGTGTTTTGAAGACAGACACACATACTTACACACACACACACAGAGAGAGAGAGAGAGAGAGAGAGAGAGAGAGAGAGAGAGAGAGAGAGAGAGAGAGAACTCTACAAAATTATATAAAACAAAGACATATGGAGACAGGTAAACCCTCGACCATTTTCCTAAGGTGTTCAGATCAAGGACAGTAGGTTTAATATTTTCTTGTACACACAATTGTTAATTGCACTCTTCTGCATCCTAGATGAAGCAGCTGCGAATCCTTGAATCGATGAGTACTTGGTTGTTTTAGGTAATACCCTAAATCTAATTGCTGCTTTGCAAGGGTTGTTATAGCATCGGCTAACCGTAACTTATCGTACGCATATAATTACCTGCCTACTACCATGCTCATTGTACTAGCAAAGAAATAAACATGGCTCACACAAGTGCTGCGAAAAAAGGGCTTTAAATAAGTTTCGGAACTTTGATCTCAACTCAGTTGCCTCGAGTGCATACTCTTGGCATGGATTTTAAAGGCATGTACAAAAAGGCACATAAAATCCCAATGAATTTGATGGCTCTCATAAAATTCAGGCACGGCTTCAGTGATGAAGAAGCGATATACCTGCCATTCTTCCCTCCCTCACTGCCTAACACCATCCCCCTCTTCTCTACCTCTGTATGCTTTAAATACCTGTCTTATTAACCAATATACTTACAGACCTTGGGCAGGTCGACCCTTCCAAGGTTAAATTCTGCAATGAACATTGTTTCGCAATGTATTGGCCCGCATTGAAAAATGGAAAAAAATACGAAGTTTTACAGTGTGCGTGCATGGAAAACTCAACGTAGCTTTTGAACATTTTCTGGCGTATTCAACTCCTCCTTGGAGATTAAACTCATTTAATATTATTGAAGACTGGAAACAAACGTGCACGTATCAGCTTATTTCTTCATGCTCTCTCTCTCTCTTTCTGACTCAGCGGTCTAATCCACTGCTCTCCTGTTTCTAAACCAGGCATAAAAGTTTGAATCCTTCAGTGCAAGTTATTCCCAAGCTATAGGAATTGGATATTTTACGACAGTTGTGTATTGATATTTGGGAATGCAAATGAAAACACGCATTTATAAGTGAATAATATATATGTATATATGTATATGTATATAATATATATATATGTATATATATAATATATATATATATATATATAATATATATATATAAATGTGTATATGTATGTATGAATGCATATCTTAGGAGTGTGTTAATTGTTATCATGACGTGATGGCAATTTTATAGTGCTAGAAAGCAGATGAGTGATAATCCAAATAGACAAGTGAAACGGATCAGAAGGCACTGAGCTGAGGAGAGATGACAATCAGCGAAGTTCCGCCAAGACATCCGAATCTATTCGTTTGTCGAAACTGTCGGCATTCGTGCAACTTCAGTTCGTTGAATTGCTATCACTCGGAACGTGTTGATAAACGCGCCCATAAATAACAAAAATATTTTTCCAAACAACTTCCGGATATAGATTCTGGTCCTATGCGTAAATTCTTGTGTATTGTATCATTCGATTTAGCGGATATATATAGGCGGAAGCAGGCAAAATGAAAGAATGCCGCTATCTTTTATGTAGACAAACGACGAATTTGTTCCTGTAAAAAGTGTCATTTTGACAGTGGTTTGTTACATTTCAGGTTAGATATTTGATATGATATGGAATCATATGTATGACATTCTGAAACGATATAATGACCTTATTCTAATGTCTACGTACCTGTTCGGGAGTCTGAAAGGCTACTTAGGTTTTAACAGTAATGATCGGAGAAAAAATTAACTCAACAATTCTCTATTGATATGAGAGAGAGAGAGAGAGAGAGAGAGAGAGAGAGAGAGAGAGAGAGAGAGAGGGAGCGCAGCACTCCTGGCTTATCCAAAAATCATGGACGTGAGAGACCTTCACAATGCATCATAGTACTATCAGATTCAATTACATTATTCTCGTCTCTTTTGGCCAATAAAACCAAGGAAGGCAAATCTTCGGTGTTCTTTTGCAAAGTTTCCTGAGTGTGACTCAGCCATCTGTTAAACTACCAAGATATAGTTGAAATCACGTTGCAAAGCAGGTAATGCCATCAGTAATGTTGACAGAAGAGCCTGTACTCACCCAAATCCTACGATGAAAAATGAAACTTCAAATTGTACTAAGAGTGACTTTGATGAACATTATTCATCCTCTTTTCAACTATTCAAATTATCACATAATTATAATTCATACCATGGGTGCAGTCATCTCTGGAAAAATCGCATAGCTATTTAGATGAAGTCAACCACTTTGGCACATCTATTTTCAAATGTATTTGGCCTTTGTTTGTTTGTATGGTGTTTTTACGTTGCAGTGAACCAGTGGTTATTCAGCAACGGGACCAACAGCTTTACGTGACTTCCGAACCACGTCGTGAGTGAACTTCTATCACCAGAAACACACATCTCTCACACCACAATGGAATGCCAGAGAATCGAACTCGCGGCCACCGAGGTGGCGGGCCAAGACCATACCGATCACGCCACTGAGGCGCTTGTATTTGGTCTTTGATCTTAAAACGTAAGAAGAAAATGGTAATTATATATAACTATATAGGAAATTTTCCTGTATATTTTGAGTTTTTCGTTTTCAAGACGGTTTTATCCGCATTTCATGTCCATTATAGTAGTTCGTGGTCATTATATTTCAAATATCAAAATTCTAGATGTGGTAGATACTAAATTCATAGGTTACTGGGTTAGATACCTTCTGTGTGAAGGTAAAAAGTTGCTTTTGCTCCTCGTTAATAGTCTGTAGTAACCAGCAGTTATAGAAAGTAAAATATTTGTTTTTGCTACTGGTTGTTGTCAGACCCAGGACGAAAATTTATCAGGCTCTTTCTTTTCAACTTTTGCATTTTATTCCTTTACATTTAATGGCGTTAATACTCAGTGTTATGTGTTTGTTCATCCTTTTTTCGGGCATATGGTTATGTTTATACGAGAGATTGCAATCAAATACCTACTTACTTTCAAATGCGCAAAAAAAAAGAAAAATTGTTATAGATATGCGTATGCGTGCGAGTGTTGTATATATGTTTCTGAAGAATTTCGTTGATAGCAGAGACAGAAAGAATAGGTAGCGTAGCACTTAAACGATAACTCTATGAGCACTACATTCGAGGCTGGAACGTACTTGATCGTCAGGCTACCTGATAAATTATATACTAAGATACAAAAAGTATAGGGAAAAGAAAGTATATATATATATATATATATATATATATATATATATTATATATTATATGTATATATATATATATATATATATATATATATATATATATATATATATATATATACTATATACTCTCGATAATTGGGAGACTATTTGGAAATCTTAACTTAATGATGAATAATTTTGCCAAGACCGGAAGAACGTTCTTTATTATACGAAATTTCGAGGTATAAAACCTAATCATCAGGCTTAAAAATAAACAAGGATGGAAAATCACTGAAATTACAACAAATGAATTGTCTTACTAAAATCTTCAGTAAAAATGCTAACAAAACATAAAACGAACAGTAAATGCAAACTGAAGAAAATGTATTATTTTACAACAGTTCCAACTTATTCTGTAACAATTCTAGTATTATAGATGCATTTGGCATAACAAATACTCAAACTTTATCTCTGTACATGTTTGGAAAAAATCTACCATATCCGAGATATGAATTTATATATAATCAACATCCTAGAAAAATTCCTTAGTGGGTTTGTATAATTTAACGCTGACACAAGTGCTCTGATGCGAGTTTGTTTTTCCTTAAAATTGCATTGTGGTTCTGATACGAGTTTGTATTAAATTAAAATTGCATTGTGGTTAGTTATGCCCTATGTCTAGGAGCCACGCGACGTGGGAAAAATTTTACAGGTGTCAGACATTTTCTCTTGTCATTTGGTTCAAGTTTTTGACGAAGTGAATATATGTCCTGGCTGTGTTCCTCCTGTAATTTTGATTATTTTCGAGTTACTCTTCAGATTTGATAAAAAAAAAACTTGAGCAGACTTCTGCGGTCTCATTGTATTTCCACAGCAAGGGAAGCAATGAACTGCCTCCAACTAGTGAAGCGATCAAGGCTCACATCCTCAGAGAAGGCATTGCAACCAAGGAAATATTTGTGCGTTTGAAACTTCTGTTGACAAGCCAGACCCAAAATCATTTGGACATGTGCTCGATAATGAGTTGCTACTTCCTATTGTTGGGCACAAGCCTTGGCCAGAAAAATAAGAATGCACAGTTTGCTGAGTGTGTAAAAAATGTACAAGGGCTTCCTCTTCCTGCAAATGGAAAGATGTCCTTTGCACTAGATTTTGTGACTGTAGCCTTCAAGAAGAAAGTCTTTGTGGGAACATATAATTCCCACAATTGAAGCTTTAAATCTACGTATATTATGCTCAGAGAAAATTGTGCAAGTTTTTGAGAAATCTGTAAATTGGCATTTGCCATCCATGATGCCTGACCTGATTACAGTGAAATTTCCATGCGATAGAATGGGACTTTATTTCCTAATTAAAGTGTATATTACTTGAAATCTTACAGCAAAAATACATTTCACACAGAACACTAGGCATAGAGCGTAAATCACAACAGAAATGTGGTGATTTATAGTTTTTTTTTTTTTTTTTTTTTGCCAAGACCCAATATTTATCAAAACTGAAGAATACCTCTCTGCCTCTCTCATTCATACACTATCATAATCATTCAAGACACACAAGAAAATACATAATTACTTAAGAGAAAGTGAGTTGGAACAGTTATAAATATTTACCTAAAAAATTAATCACAAAATTAGAAAAAAAAAATCAAATGCAAAACACACAAGAAAATACATAATTACTTAAGAGAAAGTGAGTTGGAACAGTTATAAATATTTACCTAAAAAATTAATCACAAAATTAGAAAAAAAAAATCAAATGCAAAACATAAAGATAAGGTGAAATGTAAATGAACTACCACACACAAAGTAAAATGGCTAACGACCCACTATGAAATCACACGATAGCTAGTTATGAATACCGGACGAGTTGTTGTTCAATTCCGGTTTCATCTTCTTAATAACCTGCGACTCTAAAATTAAAAGTTTCAGACTATTTGAACAAAAAGACTAATCTAAATTCCAGGACAGTGAAAGGATGGTACCGTGCTAAACTGTGTTCCATTACGGCAGAAAAAGGTGGTTTAGAAAGAGGAAACCTAGTTCTAACAGAAAGACCTCTGTGTTATAAAATTCTGTGTCCGAGCAGGCGGGAACTATATCCCACGTATCGCAGACCACACTGCGAACAGGTAAACAAGCAAACGACACACGAATTAAGGTCCACAGGAAGAATAGGCTTCTCCCTCAAAAGTGATCTTACAATAAAAGGGTTAGTAAAAACAAACCTGACACTAACTTGGGAATAAAACTTTTCAGAAAAATAATTCAGGAGGAAGACCATGTTATGATGAAATGAACTGAAAATACAACAGACATTGTAAGCTCAATTTATCATAGTAATTACTGGATTTAGTTTATACAATTTTGGCGAAAAACTCTGGTAATTCAATCCCAAGCTAGTAAAAGTACTTTTCCTATACACAGATGTCGCATATTTGCCTCTATTTCTGTATACTTGAACATCTAAAATGGCAAGTTATTATCCTGTTCTGTCTCACAAGTAAAAGAAATGTTAGGGTGACTAGAATTAAAATATTCAAAAAAATAAATACACTTATGATTGTTCCTTAAACACAAGAAAAATGTTTACTTCATGAGAAATTTTGTCCCAGACCGGCGTAGAGTACTACCAGTAAAGATGTAAAGTACATTAAATTGCCATTCCTTGGTCTTAGTAGCTATAAGGTACGAAAAAAAGTTACAAGAAATACGTAAGCATAGTTTTCCTCAAGTTAGTGTCAGGCTTGTTTTACCAACCCTTTTACTATAAGATCACTTTTGAAGAACAGGCCTAATCTTCCTGTGGACCTTCTTAATTCGGGTGTCGATTACTTGTTTACCTGTTCCCGCTGGCTCAGACACAGAATTTTGGAACACAGGTCTTTCTGTTAGAACTAGGTTTCCTCTGTCTAAATCACCTTTTTCTGCCATGAAGGAGCACAGTATAACACAGGACCATCCTTCCACTGACCTGGATCTTAGACAAATGTTTTTTTGTTCAAATAGACTGAACCTTTTGATTTTAGAGTCGCTGGTTATTAAGAAGAATTAAACCGGAATTGAACAGCAACTCGTCCGGTATTCAACTAGCTATCGTGTGATTTCATAGCGGGTCGTTAGCCATTTTATTTGGGTGTGGTAGATCATTTACATTTGAACTTATTTCTATGTTTTCCATTTGTTTTTGTTTTTTATAATTTTGTGATGAATTCTTTTGTTTGTATTCACTGTATGTTTTATATGTTGTTAGCATTTTTACTGAAAATTTCAGTGAGACAATTGATTCTATTGTAATTTCAATGATTTCTCATCCTTGTCAAATTTTCAGCCTGAGGTTTTATACCTCGAAAGCTCGTATAATATAGAACATGCTTCCTCGTCTTAGCAATTCTATTTATCATTAAGGTATATTTATACTATATACTATATATTCTTAGATATAGTTTCGTATTATAAATTTTGACCGAATTTCGTGTGTTTTTCTTCGTCGATATATTCATATTGCAGTGATTAATAACTGATTGATCTATTAGATAATTTATTTTATTATTTACCTGACTCAATATATAACGACTTCCTCAAGTATGTGTTTATTTTATGTTACGCCTCAGCCACTGCATGTAAGATAGGCATTTCCGTTTTCATCTTCTTTCAATTTCACAACTATTCTTCTGACAGCCTTGCCTTGCGCTGCTTCCATACCGTGAGGTGTTGCATGTACACCGCTTACATCAAAGCAAGCGTGTGCATGCAGTCAATAGTGGCTAAAAGCAAACACGCCCATAAATAACTTTTAAGGGAAGGATCCGAGTGCTCACGGAATAATCAACGAATAAACAAGCAGGTCAGGCCTGGAAAAACAATGGTTTATTTATATTTCTCTCCTTCGTGAATGGCCCACAGTCGATAGATTTAGAAGAGCCCTAACGTTTAGGGGCCAGCTATCACATCCGCGTCCTGAGTATGTTGGTGTGTTTGTATGTTGGTGTTTGGCTGAAGAAGCAGTGGGGCAGTGTTTTCCATTATCGTCCTCTAGGCTGTGTTTAGTTTTCCTAGTTATTTATCTGTTTATTTTTAAAGGGAGCTTATTGATTTTTTTTATCAATAGTTTCATAATTCGCGCTGTGCTGCAGTATAGTTGCTTTGTTGTTTCTATTGGAAACTTTTGTTACGTATCGTTTAGCATCATCGAGTATTCTTACTTCTTTTACTGATTTCTTGTGTAATGACTAATGAGTTATCTACAATATGTGTTGTTTTCGTGAGAACAGGTGGATGTTGCGATGGATCTGGGAAAAGTTTGGCTGACCTCCATTTGTCCTCTTTTAGTCATAATAGTTTTATTGTTTTCCTTCTCCTTTTCGAGTGAAATTTCTTCCTTTGACAAAGAGACTATCTTTCCGATTCCGTTCGTTTGTTTCACTATCTCTTCGTTTGCAAATTATCGCACAAAATTGTCTCAATGTTTGCTTAAGGTTACAAAAGGTGGACCTCGTGACTGGGAACAAATTAGATTTTAGGAGAAAATCGGATCGGGTCGGGGACACGTCTGTGCGAGTGCGAGGGATCTTGACCTTGTTCTGCCTTGGCGGATGTTTGTGGCTCTTTTTGTTATTCGATTTGTCATTAATGTCATCTGAGGAGGAAGGACAGTAAGGAGTATTTTTTTTCATTTGGTTTATAATTTTTTTTCAGGGCACGCCCTCGGAGTATTAGTATTTTTGTATTGTTATTTTATTTATCTATACTTCATTACCAGACTTATATACTCAATTCATATACTGTACCATTTTTCCATGCTTGTTTATCAAATGTAAAACCTTCACCCTTAAGAATACTGCTATCTCACTATACACTGTTAAATTATCCAACGAGCGAGCACATCTTGTCCCTATAATCGCCTCTCTCAGGC
>NC_087210.1:35714446-35719446 GCF_015104395.2 Macrobrachium nipponense | reverse complement strand
TAGGCGGACGGGAAGAGGGAATAGCAAAGGTAAGTAATGGCAATAAAAAAGCGAAAAAACATGTGAAGAAACTAAACGTCAGGTGATTATTTGCAAAACAATAGGGTGAGACCTGGAGACCCATGGAAATCAAGCATAGTAACAAAAAACTTCCAAAGTGCGGATTTAATTTTTTTTTTTTTTTCGTGAAAAGTAAAATAAAAGTGAGCCGCTTAATAATAACGCACTCTCATTAAAAAATATTATGGTGTTCGTTTCACTCCTCTTGATGTTATCAATGTTTGAATGTTTAGTATACTCTATGGCAACCTTCCTCTTACGCATTATTATAGGCTAAAGGTCCCTGATATCAGTAACCTATGTCTTACGATATATTTCACTGTTGCTGCATGACCAAAGAATTCTGATATTAACAATCAATTAATTTTAGGCAATCTTGAAAAGAGATATATAATGAATTCTGATATCTCATTAGAAACCAATATCTTACTATGATTTGTGGATGCACAACAGTACAAATCTTCTTAACGTTGGATTTTACTCTTTTTGCCTTCTAGAACTTTCATCTCAGGAGAACCTGTGCTAGATACCACCATTCTTGAAATTTTGAAAGATAACCTCAATACCTCTTTATCTATCTAGAGTTATTTCATCCTTTTGTATCTATATACTTTGTCATCTTTACATATCACCTGTGTATGCAGTCATTCTTTTCTCGATAACTAATCTATACCTGCTCTTCCAGGTAAAATCCATGAGAAGAGCAGACAGTAAAGGTGATATAACCTTACCTCCAGCATCCTACTAATTACTCTTGATTGCATTAGTATGCTCACTAGTTTCTCCTAAGGCAAAGACATTCACTCTTTCCTTAATAAATAAGTCTTTCTTCAGTATCCCCAGTCAGCATTGTATTATCTGCAAGCGTCATACATAACATCCCTTTCGTGATTTATTTCTTATCCTAGAGCTTTCTAGAGTCTAAAATCCTTTCTCTCATATCTCACATTACTCTGTTTCCACACACCCCCCCCCCCCCCCCCACAAAAAAAGAAGAAAAAAATGGACAGAAAAGTTGAATATGTCTGTGCCGACTTTTACATCAGTTTCTCACTGCAAATTATAATGAACTCCAATTCTCTATCCTGAAAACTTTTAATTGCTCTCAACAACCCACCTCCTGAACCACACATCAATGCCCTCCATTGTGCCTGTCTTGAGTCTAATTTAAGCTTATTGTAGGTCATTGTATGGCATACATCTTTTTTTTACTTGCAAAATTTTTTCTTCTTTGTTTAAACAAACACTGTTCTTCACAGATTAGTCCTGATATCTGCCATAGTTTCCAAGTCACAATAGTATCATACATCTTCCTCGGTATACTAAATAGCATTATGACCACTGCTATTCTTAGTCTCAGCCATCGCCTTTAAGATGAAAAAAATATTCCCTTCATTCATACCTTTATTATTTTTTCTGATTCAGACGTAACTTACAAACTCTGGCCGATCACCCAGTCACAACATGATCATCGTACTTCTTCAGCATCTTCCCTACAGTACCATCAACACATGACGTCTTTCCATTCTTATTTCTCAGAATTTTTCCTCTCACATCCTCAATAGCCACTTTCACAAACATTTTCAAACTATCACTGAACCTTTCCACTCTTGTGCTATTCAGGTCTGCCTCCCCGTTATCTTCCACATTCAACAGATCTCCAAAATACTCACTTGATCAACCTAGTATTCCTTTAATTTAGATTGTCTTTTCATCTGCTCCTTTTTTTAATAAAGAGGAAAGGCTTCGTGTAAGTTTGAGAATGCTTGCAGAGGCTGCTGTTGAGGATGCAAGCAAATCAGTTGATGGACTGCGCTATGGAAAGACATGAGGAGTTGATGAGATCCCATGTGAGATACTACTATATGAAGGAGACAGTGTGATCATATGATTGACTGAGTGTGTGATGTATATCTGAATGGAGACATATAAAAGAAGAGGGGAGATGAACCTTTGTTCTTTTGAAGGACGTACTCGAGAGGAGCCTAACGTTATATGTACATACCGTTACTTAGTATAAAAGGAAATAATACCAGGTAGAATTCTGACTGAGAAAGTAAGACAAATGACAAAAAGATTGAATGGGTTTAGATTAGGGTAACAAATTTAGAAGTAAAGGAAAAATGCTGAAAGGGCCTTAAAGGGACCTAGAAAACTCTCACTTATAAACTGATGTGGGGTGTGTTAAGAATGCATGATAAGCTTCTCTGAGTAATAAAATAATGTTGTGATGGATTTGAAGATGGTTAAGTGTAAAAATGGGACTGAGACTTGGTTGTTATGCCTTCGGAGTTGTTCGATATGTTGATGATAGAGTGATGCAAGAGGTCAGCGAAAGAGCAGTAAGTGGGAAGTTGCAGGTGTGAAGCAATAGATTCATACAGGCAATAGGAGAGAGTATTTTAATGGTGGTAGGATTATAGAAAAACTGAGGCACAGAATCCGGGGAGAAGGTAGTAGAGTCTATACAAAAGTCTGAGAAGAAACTTGGAGTTTCTATGGAAGCCAAGATGGGTAACCGTGAAAATTTGTTACGTCACCTCTTGTTTATGGGAGTTATTTATTAATGTCAGATGAAAATGAAACAAAAAGGAAGTGGGAGCTGTAAAG
Source organism: Macrobrachium nipponense (assembly GCF_015104395.2). Taxonomy (NCBI): domain Eukaryota; kingdom Metazoa; phylum Arthropoda; class Malacostraca; order Decapoda; family Palaemonidae; genus Macrobrachium; species Macrobrachium nipponense. The sequence continues at coordinate 35,716,776 of NC_087210.1, read as the reverse complement.
ATCAATTGTTAACTTATATGTCACATGATATGAACTGAAAGGGTAAGAAAGGGAGAGAAACATGGTTACTGACAAGGTAAGTGTAGATGTAAGATGGGAGCAAATTATTTTGATGGGTTTTGTCATATGGCAAGAATAGATGACAATTGATTAGTGATAAGAGTGTACAATGTGTCATGAAACCATACTTATATTTGTTTGTTTATACTGTCTGTTTATTTTATTGTGATTAGTCCAAGTGTTTATGCCAGAATTATATCAATTGTATGAGATGCACAAAATCAGATAGTCATATGAAAATTGCTTCCCACCTTCTTTCATTTGCAAATGAATATATATATATATATATATATATATATATATATATATATAATATATATATATATATATATATATATGTATGTATGTAAGATATTATATATATATATATATATATATATATATATATATGTGTGTGTGTGTGTGTGTGTGTATGTATGAAGTAAGTATATATATATATATATATATATATATATATATATATATATATGTATATATGCATATACGATATATATATATATATACTTATATATATATATATATATATATATATATATATAGTATATATATATTTCTCTGGATATGTTGTACTAAAAATACCTTATTTAGTAAAACCAAAAGATCTTTCTTGGCAGAGGTAGGGCCTCTATGTGATTTGAATCGCGTACAATTCACTTAGAATCTCTTTATAAATCTTTTGTATTTATGGTTACGTAGGTTAGAGTTACAGCCGTGGATTTTCATTTCATTATAAGTTAAGTTATGCTAACTAGAAGATTTTTTTGATTTACTATTGTTTTGTTTATCTAAGTTTCAGAAATCATTCATGGATGCTGTTACATATCTATTGTCAAGTTGCCTGCTTATATTAACTGGTATTTAATATTTCATCATCTTTTAAACTGAAGTTTCAGTTTATTTTGTAACTGAGAAAGAATTGCGTTTCACACAGAACAATCGTTAAGAATGTACCTCCAATACCTGTTCTTGGAACCTCAAGAGATTCCGCCGATAAGAATACCCTTTTGTGGACTAATAAGATGGAACTTTCAGCAGAGTCGAGCCGGTAATTTATCTCTGTTCTTCTTTATACTGATAGCTACTTGATGAGACCGATCGTAAGAGTGAAGGAGACGAGAAACATGCAATGCTAGTTTGAAAATTGAATTACATACATCAGAAAAAGTATACATAATATTTGGAAGTCTATTAGTAACTTAAGTTATTTTCAACCAAAGTAATTTTATAGTTTCGTTAAAATTAAGAAACGTGTAATATCTTTTATCTCTCCCTCATCATCCTCGTATATGATTTTATCATTGAATGCTGTTTTTGCTCACTTATTACTAACTGGTAGTGGGACGTAGGAAATCAACTAAGCAGGTGAGAGAAAGAGGGAGAGGAAAAAAGATTCCTTACTAATCAGGGCCTGGATGGCGGTATGTGAAACGCCTTAAAATAGACAGAAAATGGAAGGATCAATTTCCGTACCTGCATAGAATGTCTAATAATTTTCTTCACTGTTTCCTTAGCACCTTGGAATGTTTTAGCCCATCTTCCGCGTACAGTTTTCCTATGAAAATAAAAGCTTTGCATAAGTTTATTTCTGAATTCTTTACCTGACATTTCAAGACACACATGAAGCATATAAATTGCATAATAATTAATAGCTCAAACCTTCATGAAGCCTCATCAGGTATCCCCCATCATCTCCTACTCTCTCTCTCTCTCTCTCTCTCTCTCTCTCTCTCTCTCTCTCTCTCTCTCGGGTGATATTTCACACCTCATACCTAATTTTTCTTTGCGACTTCCTTAAGGGGAAAGCAATCACCTTATACAAAAGTTGTGGACGTCCCTGAGAGCATCCTCTCCCAAAATTATACCTCTATTTGGTTTTCCGTCATTTTAGTCATTTCCTTGTTGTTTTTTATTCCTTTATATTGCAGACTAGAGATTCTTGTTCTTACAATGGTTAGTATTTTGTTTCCCGGCAAACGTTGCTGATTGCTTCAAATGATTTTGATCGTAATTCATTTTGTAATTACATCAGCGTTTAAACTTTTATGGGTTAATTTATTTTTTTTTGCATTTTATAGTTATTATGAACAGATACATTGGGATGCTGTACTGAGCTTCTCGACGTATTAAGAACGTCAATTCTGCACAAAGAAAAGTTTGTAGTCTGGTCAGTTTTCCTTTGTAACCTTATACACACACACACACACACACACATATATATATATATATATATATATATATATATATATATATATATATATATATATATATAT
>NC_087210.1:35694446-35711946 GCF_015104395.2 Macrobrachium nipponense | reverse complement strand
TAAATAACATATAAAGCCATAAAACAAAAACAGAACTCACATGAATTAAAATAGTCTTAAAATTAACCAAAAAAAAAGCAAAGTACAAAGTAAAAACAGTAAAAAGAGAGAGAACACCCAAAACACTAACCGTCCATGAGGAGAGAAGATGGAATGACCTGTCGTCAAAAGCAGGTGACGACGTCGTCACCTGCTTTTGACGACAGGTTCATTCCATCTTCTTCTCCTCATGGACGGTTAGTGTTTTTGGGTGTTCTCTCTCTTTTTTACTGTTTTACTTTGTACTTTGCTTTTTTTTTGGTAATTTTAAGACTATTTTAATTCATGTGATTCTGTTTTTGTTTATGGCTTTATATGTTATTTATTTGTCTTATTGCTCTTTGGCAGACTGATGATGCACAGATGTTTTATGTGCGAAACGTTTCATAATAAACTTCATCATTTTACAACTGGTATCATGGACACCCTCTGAAGATTTATATAATATATATATATATATATATATATATATATATATATATAGTATATACTTATATATACGATATATATGATATATATATGTATATATATATACATATATATATATATATATATATATATATATATATATACATATAGTATAGCTATATATATATATATATATATATATATATATAGATATATATGTATAGTATATATATATATATATATATATATATATATATATATATATATATATATATATATGAATAATTATCACATCACCGTGATTCATATAAATTATTCGAGCTACAAATGTCCTTTAATATCTAATTCGCTCTACCTCGGAATTTGATATATTTTCTTATATGTAAATATGTAAACCGAAAGGAAATTTTTTAGTTGATAATAATTTCGTCCTCTCGTGGGTTCGAACCACCGCCCAGCGAACAGAGACGAAATTAGTATGAACTAAAAAATTCCCCTTCGGTTTACATATAAAAAATATATCAATTCCGAGGTAGAACGAATTAGATATCACATGATATTTGTAGCTCGAATAATATATATATATATATATATATATATATATATATATATATATATATATATATATAGATATAAATACACAGAGCAATATCGTTTTAGATAATGAATATGTTCGCAGGTCGTATGTGGATTCTAAAAATGTTACCACCCCAAATATATTCATAGTTTTTTAAGATATATCCTTGAATGAATTTTTACTTACAGGAGTAATAAGATGCAGTTATGGTGGCTCAGCAACTTTTTACAGATATTGATTCCAAATGCCATAAGATTAATAACATTTTCTGCAGTAAACCATCCATACTTCTGCTTGATATAATCTGTAGCATTATCACAGAGAAAGTAATAAAAATAAGTAGAAAACAATTGCCTCTTTCTGACGATTAAGCAAGGTACTTCGATAACCTGTTTATTGTTTTATTGTTTACTGAGTTTCTAAAATTTGCATGAAGACGCACAAAAGGGGAAAATATTTCCGCATGTGCACATTTCGGTTGCGCATATACTACATAAGCGTTATATACGCATATCACGCATATCAGTCAGAGGCAAATATCAAGAATTATTAACTCAGGAATAAGACCTACTCAAATATCCTGACTTTTAGGTATTTTGTTGGTTTTCCTACCACCATGAGATTGCAGTTTGGACGTGTATCACTAGGGCTTTATTGATGCAGAAAAATATAACACAGCAGGCTTTTCCACTAATCTCCTTGAACCCCATGGGTCTAGCTTGCTGGGCATTGTTTTCAAATCTTTATTTCTTTATGGCATGCAACTGGCTTGTTGTATTATATACCTTTTAACAGATGCAAATAAGTGCCTCCTTAATTTTGTCGCCCATGCGTTAGAGAATGTAATATACATACACAAACTAGATTATTTATTTCACCTTCAAATGATCCAAAAATTATTTTCCAGGTCAATTATTTCCCTGGTTACTCTAACAGCCTTCAGAGTTCTTGACATCGTACGCTTGCAGTATCGGAATGGCATTAGTTCCTTGTCCTGGAAAGTCAGTGATTGATGTTCATGTCCCTGGATGACTCAGTCAGATAATCATAATATGGTCTTCCTTTGAAAATGACTTTGTTGAGTAGTCCAGTTTCGGTATTCGGTTGTAGTTCGGTACACTACACGTTGAGCTACTAAGTCTTTCTTTTCTTCGTGTAAGATGAGTTTATATAGAATCCTTCTGAATAATAGATAATCATTTAAAGTTCTTACATGCAATGATGTAGCACAGACTTTGCATGAAAAAAAAAAATTCTTTCCGGTAATACTGACTGGCATTACAAGAATTAGTAAGTCCTTTACAGTGTTCTATATGACCGTCATAATTTGATGAAAAATATAGCAACTAGTTTCTATAATATTTAAGAAACTGCAATAATTTTGACATCTAGCATGCTATGATATACATCAACAAGTGTCGAAATGAATGCAGTTTCATGAATGTTATAGAAACTGGTCGCTGTAATGTTCATCAAATTTTGTTCAGCTGACAGACTAATACAGATCATCTGTAATGGTCTCATTAATTTCATTTAATGTTGTTGTTTCGATGTAAAATTTGTGCTACATTTAGGATAATCTAGGATGGGTGTGTTCGATGACAAAGTTGTCACTTCAATTTCGTATAAACGTCAGGCCACGCATCTTGTAAATCCACAATGCCTGTATGATTACTGGGTGTAAAGTCGAACATTTTGGACCAAAGACTCCCCAATGTAACTGTTGATCCTCTGTCGTGTCATTGCTGGCGAAGCAAAATGAAGCGAAAGTTAGATTTTTTCGTGGAGAGTCCATGGAGAATATATTATAATAGTGGCAAGATATTTTCTTCATCTCGAGTTTCTTCGTTATCTTTATCTAACATGATGCTTCTCACAGGGTTCTAGCAAAACTATTTTCAGAGATTTATCAAACCCAGTTAGTTGTTTGATAACTGGAATGGAGCATCTTAACGTAATAAAGACAATATTGTACATGGAGTTGAGGTACATTAAAAGTAGTTTTAAGTAGCTGTTTAATCTTTTTTTTACTGAGATTGTAGGTCTGTACAAATCTGCTTTGTATCTGACTGTAGATCTGTACAACTTACTTAAACGTACAAAAAGAATCTTTTAACTGTGAGATTAAACATGGAAAGACAGTTGTATTTTAACTTGACATTTTACATTTGCTTTTTTGTGAAAATTTAAACTACATAAAGAAATGAATCATTTTACCATTTAAAGTACGGTAAAATTTATGCAGCTTATGCAAAGCTATTATAGGAGATTATAATGCAGCAGCACGTGTTCACGGAGCCTGCATATTTTTCAACTTACCGTCGGGGAAGGAATATTGTCGGTATATTAAATTTACTGACATTCTAGGATATCAGAAGATGAATAACACTTTATTGTGTAAAACCATTTTTTGATAGGTATACATAAATAATAATAATAATAATAATAATAATAATAATAATAATAATAATATAATAATAATAATAATAATAATAGCATTTTCGCATAGCTTGCGTTACCAAACTAAACAAAAATATGCATTTCTGAAGGTCATTAAATCGACATTATAGTAGGTATAAATACTAAATGTTCAGTGGTTGTTAAGACCAAACCTGGGTATTTCATGTTGCCGGTAATTGAAATTATTGATCATCTCTCTCTCTCTCTCTCTCTCTCTCTCTCTCTCTCTCTCTCTCTCTCTCTCTCTCTCTCTCAGTTCGTGGTGAAGTAAATAGACGTAAAACATAATATGAATGGCTGAGTTGGAATCGTATTTTTTTATACTCACCCTTTTCTAATGTCTGACACATAACATTTATCACAAATTTCTTTACTTGGAAGTTTTTTATGCGGCTATAGAATACGTCTGGTTAATCAAAGATATTTGATGTTACTTCACACTGCGATGATTAAATACAACATCTTATCTCATAGCTTGTACTCTCATACATAAATGCTTTCTTTGTCATCATCACGGTGAGTAGAATCAAGAAATGGAGTATGGGGCCCCTCCCATTCCTCCATGGGTGAGTCACGCCAAGAGTAGAGACGATGTAATTGTGTTGACTAAGTATGCAAGGTCACTCGCATTCTCTCTCTCTCTCTCTCTCTCTCTCCTCTCTCTCTCTCTCTCTCTCTCTCTCTGCAAAAAGAAAAAAAAAAATTCGCGTTTCCTTAGTAGTTGTTCAAAGGAAAAAGTTAAAAACTTTAATGTGAAAGGAATACGTGGCTGTTTCGTGAGGCTCACGATAAGTGGACAGTGCACTTTAAGGAGAAGATAGGAAAACAGTCGGCTGGAATGAAAAATAACAATGGCTTTAAGTTACCTTACATAAGGAAGTCTACAACATAGAAGACCAAAATTCCAATTATAAAACCGCAGGATAACTGAAGAATCAAGAAGGTATGTGAGACATTATTGCAGTAGAAGGGAACAGTAAGACTTAGAAGCATAAGGAGAAAAGGGATTTAGATCAAAATTAGATTTAATTGTATGAAAAATTCTTAAATGGTAATCAATGGAGGTCAGAAACATATGACATAACAAAAATCTTCATTACATCATTTCACTTTAAGAGCAAAAAATTGTTGAAGGGGATAATATCAAATGTACTATGCAATTTAACGTTGGAATAAACAATAACGCTTAAAAACTATATCGTAAGGAAAATGGATAATATTGCAATGTAATCAGGGAGAACAAATGAAAGAATTGCAGAGTACAATGAAAATAAGAGAAACTGAGGACAGGAAGTTACTTAAGTGAGAAAGTGGTGAAAAATGCTTTGAAACAATGACATCAAGTGAAAAAGGCGGGGAGGAATATCATCTCTATCCAGAAATGACGGGGAAGACGATGTTGTAATGGATCGACATGGATTAAGATCGATGAATGGAAATGCATAACACCGGACGGGTAAAGGGATTACTATTTACGTTTGATGCATGTCATCACCGAGAGAAATAATCAAAATGATAACAGTAAAGATAGGAATGGAGTAAAAAAATATGAAACGATAAGAGCGTAACCCCAGAAAAACATTGTGTGCGAATGCAAGAGAGAGAGAGAGAGAGAGAGAGAGAGAGAGAGAGAGATAAGGGTAAGTAGAAGGATATAGGCTACTTGACCTTCGGCATGAATCATATGATATGTTTATATGTTTGTTTTTCATGCGCTTATTATTGCACAATGCTTCTTTCAAAGACGTCCCAAGGATCGACGTGGTACACTCTTTGTTATTCCATTTACTTGGCTTTTCTTTATTATTGGAACACTTTCCTATCATGAACTTTCTAACCTGATAAGATATATTTCTGAATTTATTCTGGTACATGTTAGCAAGTCTTTCATTTGCATAGATTATATATAGTATATATGTATGTATATATGTATATATATATGTAATATATATATATATACATATACATATACAATATATATATATATTGACTTCAAAGGGCGAACAATTATGGTAAATTTCTATTAGTTCAGTTCGGTATCTAAGATAACAGAATGGGGGCAGATATATGCTTCATGGATTTAAAGAGAGTAATTTTGAGAAAAGTTCATTAATTACTGAAGTAATAATATATAATATATATATATATATATATATATATATAGTGTATATATATAATTACTGTTACTGGATAGATGGTCCTTTAGTACCCGAAAGGAAGTAAAATGAATATCTAGGCATTTAGAATATAAATGCGCGTACAAAAATACACACAAACAAACACTCACTCACACACACACACACACACACACACACACACACACATATATATATATATATATATATATATATATATATATATATATATATATATATATATAAGTCATATCACATTACCGTGATTCATATACATACATCGAGCTACAAATGTCCTTTAATATCTAATTCACTCTACCTCGGAATTAATATATTTTCATATATGCTTAACCGAAGGGAATTTTTATTAGGCGATAATAGAATTGTCGGCGGGCCCAGGCACGAACCAGGACAACCGTACAAATCCAGGAACGTCAGTGGAGCTTTTACCACTCCACCACCGCAAGAGGTGGTGGAGTGGGGTAAAAGCTTCACTGACGTTCCTGGATTTGTATGGTGTCCTGGGTTCGCGCCTGGGCGCCGGCAATTCTATTATCGCCCAATAAAAATTCCCCTTCGGTTAAGCATATATGAAAATATATTAATTCCGAGGTAGAGTGGATTAGATATTAAAGGACATTTGTAGCTCGATGTGTATATATATACTATATATATATATATATATATATATATATATATATCTTATATTATATATTATATATATTATATATATATATATATATGAACATGAGAAGCGTTGCTGTCAACCAACATAGAACAAGGGGCTGGAGTAGACATCATGAACTATATGTCCGTTTATTCTTGAAGTAATTAATGCACTTCTCTCAAAATCACTCTCTTTAAATCAATGAAGCATATTTCTGCCATCATGCTCTTATCTCACATACCGAACTAAGCTAATAGAAATTTATCATTAATGTTTGCCCTCTGAATTCAGTATCACCACTTGCATTATTGCTTTGTGAATGCAATGGTCGGTAATATCTTGGAACAGCTACAGTTACTTTCATTACTTGACCCATCTCTACTGAAAGCTTCCAAGTGTTACTCGCAAGGAATTTAAACCCTTTTTGGAAAGCCATGACAATTAGGATGACATGGAAAAGTGAACTTTAGTTTGTAATTCATCCATCATAAGCTGCTAGTTATAAGAATCCAACTGTGGTAGGATGCATAATATCTTGGTAGGTCTTCTTTTTCATATTACTGCATTTTTCATATACATAAGGCTAAAGAGCCCAGTCAAAGACCTATCATCACACACTTAGGAGAGGATTTTATTTGGGGAAAAATGGGACCCTAAGAGGTGGTTACTTGACAATGCTACTGAAACAGGCAGTAGTAGGTTAATGTGGCTTTTCCTTAGCAACATTAACATTAGGGTGTGACGTCCCTACCTTTAGCCTTGGCAGGCAACTCTTCTGGGAGAAGGACCCTCTGAAATCAGACCAGGGGGTGGGAAGGACCTTGTAGCCTCGGCAGGCAACCTTCTAAGAGAAGGTTACCCTGAATACAAACTTTGTACTCCAACCTTGGACTGTGCCACAGTCATTGTACTGTGGCTTTCCTTGGTCTCTGGTTTAAGTTCCATTGCTTGAGGGTACAACCAGGCATTTTTATTATGTTTTTATCACTATCCTATTTTTTCAAAAAGTATGTAGGACAGGCTGAGGAGGAAGCAAAAGTTGCTTGATGAAATTTTTCGTTCTAGTCTTTTTTTTATATTTTCTAAATCCATTCTGACTGGTCTCTTCTAGTTGTTGTAGCAAACCTGGTGTCTTTTTTTATTTACCTTAGAAGGGTGGCCGGCTCTACCTTGTCGACCAGGTGCTTCCATTGCCTTTTTCAATGACGCATGATAAGGTTTATTTATACTTTTAATACGTTTTTTTGTAAATAATGTAAATTCTGTCGTTGATTTTATTATCAGTGTTTATTTTTCTGCTGATTTTTGTTATGTTACTGTTGTTATGAATCTATTGATTAGTTTTACTACTAATTTTAACTTTTCTGGAGACTGAGCTAAACCCTGGGTTTGCTACTGTTTACTGTAAGAAAAAATGTAGAGTACCTTATAATCAAATATTCGAAGACTAAGGTCAAATTTCCTTGATCTACAGATGTGTGACTGTAACTACAGTTTCATGTTTTTAACTGAGACACTTGTAAGTTGTAACAAGTCAAAGGTTGAGTTTTAAATCCAAGAGTTTGATGTCCCTGACATTTTCGTTGTAACATCCCTCACATTCAAGGTATATAAGTGTACACTAAGTCCTGACAACCTACAGTATATATCGGCAGAAAAACCTGGAGAGTAGTTTCCATGAAGGTCTTTGGTTTAAGATTTTCAGTAAGTTTTATAATGTTTATATATTCGTTGTTTACTGCAGTCCAAATATCGGCGATTCTATAATTAATTTCAGTGATTTGAAATTTTGTGAATTATATATGAGTCTGTTCTCTTCGTGTGCTTCTTCCATTTTCACTTGTACTGGACAACCGGTTTGATTTCACCAAAGGTGGCGTCCTCTGAACTCATTCATTATTGACAGGTACAATTAATAGAATAAACCCGAACATCTCTTTCTATTCCTATTCTATGTTTCTAATATAGGTTAGTTGAATGTCTCCAGCAACTAATCAGTAACATCTGTATGTTTGCGGACACATCAAATGCAATTTTTCATGAAAATAAGACCCTGTGAATGCCATTCATTGTTTCCTGGATGACGTAGACATGTTGAAGAAACATGAAGTATCCTTGATCATCAACTCCTGGCATTAAACAAAGCCAATTTAATTAGATTTAACTTTTGTCAGTGGAAAGCCAAAGTGTTGTTGATAAGAGATCATGAGAAACTTAAATGTTAATAAAGATATTCTTCAGCTTTTATTGCGCACACACCTTACCACCGTTGTAATAGACAGATGTTCTTAGAAAGCTGCCTTAACAATTTAGAATTTCTGAGTGGGTGAACTTTATCAGTTTAATCATCAGACTAGGATATAACAGAAACCAGTTCTTTTAAAACATCTTTGAAAGGTTTACATTTTATGTTATGCGTAATATTCATCACCACTGAAGGTTCGTAGCTGTTGGACCTGCCTTATGTTCTGTTATTATTGTTTGTATTTGTCTATGATTATTAGTGACTGCTTTTGTTTTCTTATTTATTTCGTAGGGCTCATATTAACATAGATGTTCTCAGTGTAATTGGTAATACGGTTATGAATCACTCTCTTCATCAGTAGCGCCATACCTAGGTCTAATAGCGAATGCCTCTAGATAATAATAGTTTCCCTATTGTTACCATTATTTATGTCCTACAACACTATAGTTAGTCGTTGTTGTAGCAGCAACTGGAATAGTAGCAGTAGCAATGTTATGAGAGAAGCTGCTGAATTTTTAAAATTTTTCATTTAATACTACCACTATCGTATTATTATTTGTTGGGGAGGGGCCATGAGCTGGGACATAGTGTATTAATTTGAAATTTAGCTATGGCCTTCCTTTTCTCACAAAATCAAATAGCCTAATTTCCTGACTAAGTTACTAAATCTATCAAGAACATTCTCCTCATGGGAAAACCATGAAACACAAATCTGCCTCTTGCGTACTCTTTGGTGTGCATGGAGGCGTACGAGGAAAAAGGCCACCTCGCAACCCATTATGTCCCTCATGAATATTGAATGAGGGCTTCTTCCTATAACAAGACTGAATGGGGACTGTTTCACTATATTGTCAGAAGGAAGTTCCTTTACATTATGCTTATTGTTGTTGGTGCATTTCTTCTTTCCCCTGTCTCAGTAGTGGTAGCAATAGAGGTAATTATTCTCTCTCTCTCTCTCTCTCTCTCTCTCCTCTCTCTCTCTCTCTCAGTGTACATTCGGCATACCTGCGTATAAACACGGCTTATTTTTCGGAGTTGCAGAATAGGGAGACTAGGTTGCTTAATCTACTTTTGTCAACTTATGATCATTGTTATTTTTCATCATCATTAGCAGCAAGAACAACGTCATTACGATTTCTTCTTCCTAAAGAGCCCTTCCCTGAAGTCCACCCATCCGTCAACACCTACATGGCTGTATTACGTCACGTAATGACCGTGAGAGAACATGTCTCAACCACCCTCGTTACCTTTTTTTATGCGTAGGCATTCCCATTTTAATTGCCGTCTAAATATACCCTTGAGAGACCCATAGGGAAACCTTTAACATCACTGTTATCTTTTTTGGTTTTCTTTTCCGTTCATAAATCAGAATAACTGAGAGATAATAGAGTTCAGATTTTAGTGTTTTCATTTCGTTGTTAATCAACCAATTAATCAGCTATGTTTAGATTTTTAAGGTATTTTATTTAATCTGCACTAACTTTATACCATTAATGAAAGTTATACGAGGCATGCTTTCAAAACTTGTCTGATTTTCTTTGTCACAGAAATATATAAATAAAATTAACTTACTCTAATATAATAGGTGCATAGTTTACATGCTTTTCCATTCCTAGTACATCAGTGCTTTCTTGACAAATATATTGGTCCTTGCTTCAAAAAAAAGTTTTCTTTTTATCTTCCAAGTTTAAAGGATCATCAATTATTAAAAGTTACTGCATTTGTCTGTCAATAGGTGTAGCTAAATGGAATTTGCATCTCACACATACATACAATTACACATACGCACACACACCATTTGTTATTATATTTTGCATTATTATCGTCATATCTTTTGTCATTGTTCAAGATATCTTCTTTTCCATATCATAACATCTAGCAGACAAAATCTTTCTAGCAGCCTTTTTCTTTCAGGCGTTAACATTTTCCACTTTCATATTTCTCTCTCTCTCTCTCTCTCTCTCTCTCTCTCTCTCTCTCTCTGTCTCTCTCTCTCTCTCTCTTTCTCATTTTATCTTATTCCCTGTGCCCTATGTTAATAGCCTTCTTTATTCTCTATATCTCATCAATAAATCCTTTTCTGAAGACAGGTACTGGTTCTAAACTCAAATCAATAAAAGAAAATTTTAAAAAACTGAGGAGTTGTTAAACAATGCTTGGCAGTGTTTTCACAGAATTCATTCTCTCTCTCTCTCTCTCTCTCTCTCTCCTCTCTCTCTCTCTCTCTCTCTCTCAGGTAACAATCTAGCTGGGCTAAGTAGCAACTTGTTATCAATAATTTTCATAACTGTCATTCGTGTACCTTCCTTTAAGCAGCTATTGACTCTTCATCCCCAATGTTTATGTATTCCTTGTTAGTAAGTTAGCTTCCAAACATCCCTCATGCATTGGGTAAATTTATTATCATTTCTAAGGCATTACTTTGTTCAGATATTACTTATACAACGAGCATGTTAATAGGAACCTTCTTGAGCGGAAATCATAGTTTGCGAAAAATGATGAGAGAATAAATGAATAAAATTCCACGCCCCATGCACGTATAATAAGAGAGCGAATATTAGATTGCTTTGTGTAAGTATCAGCACCCCAGACGGTTCATAAGAAGAGGAAAATGTGCCCGAAAGTATTCACAAGCAAGAATGATATAGAGACCAGGCAGAGTCCAAAGTTGATGACATTCAACGGTTACCTCGCAGCGTAATATAAACACATTTGACCTAAGTTGAACCTGCTGTCACAAAGAACGCCACAAACACTCATATTCTCTAAAACGCTGAATCGAAAAGAACTACTGACGCATTTAACTATAGTTTCCCTTTGGCTGTGATGGTTTTTATCTTTCTATGGGGTGTATTCTTATATATGAGAAGGCCGAATGGATAATATTATGGGCAAGAATTAAAGACAAACAGTGGAGTGAAATATAGAGGAAGGGAGAGGCCGCCGTTGGACAACGAAGACAAAATAAAAGCGAAACAGAAGCTGGATTAACAGACCACAATTTTATGACCAAGGGAATGAACACGTCAGCAGTCTTATATGCTGAGGCTCGTCGTATTTAATTTTTTTTTAACACTCTACTCAGTGGAATGAGTCATACGCAAATGTACGTAAAGAAGAAAGTGACCTTAGATTCCTGTATTATCTTGAAAGACCGTCTTGCATTCAACAGCAGAGCTGATTAATTTTTTTTTCTTTTAATTGTGAATGTTACAACTGCATTTTACTCCATCTTTATTCCTTAAAGATACTGTAGGGTAGAATGAATAGCTATACTTAATCAATTGGAGGATCAAGTCATATTGTAACACTACAATTGATGATGTACAACAATTGGTCACTGTTCATCTTATTATGTAATTCTAATGCTTGTACCCAACATCCAACCACAATGTAGCCTATTACTATATCATTAGATTGTTTGTTCTGCATTTTCTATTGACTTCAGCTGCGTGCCGCTGGCGCGACGTACACAAGATGCAACAACCTACTTTTTTACCTCAGTCGTCATTGCGTTGAGCGCAGTTGATGCCTTATGAACAGGTAGTGAGTTACCAGGCAGGTCAGTAAAAAGGTTACGCCACCATTTCCTTGTTCAGCATTGTTTATATTACTGAATGCAGTCCCAAGCATCGTTGTGTGACTTTTCTAGATTAGGTAAGCATTTGGTTGGCCTGTCTCGCGAACATTCATTGCTTGCTACGATGCTGTTTCCATGTTAGTAATAAGGTTATTGAATACGTACGTATAGACATTCAAGCAGAACAATATAAATGTTTTTCTTATGTTTCTCTCTCTCTCTCTCTCTCTCTCTCTCTCTCTCTCTCTCTCTCTCTCTATATATATATATATATATATATATATATATATATATATATATATACATATATACACACACACACACACACACACACATATATATATATATATATATATATATATATATATATATATATAAATTATACATGTATACCTATGCAAATGTATATATATATATATATATATATATATATATATAATATATATATTATATATCTAATATATATACTATATGTGTGTGTATGTATGTGTGAGTATGCACTCTCACACTGTATGAAATTAATGGAACGTAAGGAAGACATCTTAGGCCTTTTTGTGGCTTATTACAACGTCTTCAGGCCTAACCTCGTTATCATAGCTATAAAAATACGCACAAGCATTAAAACATTATACAAGACTCGAACTAAAAATAGTATGCTAAAAACAATGACAAAATATTGTTTAAAATGTCATGAAAAAGGTATTATTTTCTAATTGTTCCTAGTATACTATCAGCTAGTCTCATTTCCGTTACTTAAAGAAAAGGCGAGAAGTTGTAGAGTTTTAGTATCCAAACAGCATAATATCATACTGCTTGATCGACATCGAGATGCCATCGAACAACATTCCAAAAGGATTTAACGAAAATGATCCCTAGCATCAATGAAATGCATAGTGGGGATGGAGAAGGTTACTGAATCTAATCTGATACACCACCAAGAATTAAACATAAGAGAGATTGTTCCCGACTAAGTAAACTGTTGTTGAAATTCCGAGTTTTCGACTTGGTTGAAGCATAATGCGTAATGAAAAATACTTATTTTTTTTAGACAGTTCGACCAATTAGGTGATACAATACTGAATTTACACTAGGCAGATCGATTTCCATGGACAGTGATTAGCATTATAGATTTTTTAAGGATTAGGACTTATTTTTTTAACGTAGTGTTTCCCACCGGCTATTCATGTAAATATTAATTCTGGTTTTTACACTTCAACGATTTTGATAAAATCAGGATTATATACCACCATTTATTTCAATCATAATTAGCCTTTTTCTTTTACTGCATTCCTTTTTTAACCAGGTGGATGAATGTTACTCTCTGTTACTCGTGAAGTTAACGAATGATCTGTTAGATCCACTGAAAAGCTTTTCTTGCCTATAAATTCCACTGTAATTTTGAAACACTGAAACAATCATTCTTTTAATCTCAAAGAAATGATGGTGTATGAGATGTGATGGATGTGATTTATGGTGGAAATGATACGAAGAGACAGGCAGACGCAGACGTGAAACGGAATGAAAAGTAACAGAGAAGTTAAAGTCGGCAAATAGGTATCATTTTCCAAAAAAACAAGAACAGTAATTAATAAAACGGGTAAAACAGCGGATGATGAAGTCATATTATTTGAAGAAAATAGCATGCACCATTCACTATACCAAAATGTAACTGAATAAACCCGTATAATGTTTATGAGTATTTTATTTTGACGAAAAGTGTCCTTCACAAAAGATATTGAAACATAAATATGAAGAAGGTAAGAGTAGAGACTGCGAAAAAGTAGAAGTAAATCCAAATCACACAATATCGGGAAAGTTGTTCTTGGCATCAGACTTTGGTCATTCAATTACCATGACAGTGAAAAATATGTTTTTGATTCGACAAATGATTTCTGATTGGGCAGTTTCCTTGTGTGAAATGGCCCTGTTAAATCCCGCTGGGAAATTTCTTTCAATTTCCGTTTTCCTAACCCGGATTTTTATCGTTTTTGAAACTTTCTCTCTGTCTCTGTCTTTACCTGGTTTGGCTTTCTTCCTTCTGGATCAATGCACCCTGCAGAGGTTGCTGTGTTGGGTCGTGATTTGTTACACACACACATATATATATATATATATATATATATATATATATATGATATATATATATGTGTGTGTGTGTGTGTGTGTGGTGTGTGTGGGTATGTATATATATATATATATATATATATATTATATTAGATATATATATATACGTATATATATATATATATATTATATATATAGTATATAATATATATCTATATCTATATATATTAAATATATATATATATATATATATATATATTTATATATATATACTAGGCTTTAACATCAGGTACAATCCGAGCTATACCAATAAACATAAAGCACTTATTAATTTGCATAAAAAAGGGAAGGATTCTCTTTCCAGATGATGCATATGTCTGAGTTTGAATAACAGTAATAACAAAATAATAATAATAATATCATCATCATCACTACTGTAACATTTGTGGTTTATTATTATTTTGTTATTACTGTTATTCAAACTCAGACATATGTATCATCTGTAAGAGAATCCCTCCATTTTTTATGCAAATTAATAAGTGCTTTATGTTTATTGGTATATCTCGGATTGTACCTGATGTTAAAGCCTAGTATTTATGCCTGAGGCTGTTCCACTGTGTGACTCAACCTTGTGGGGATCCTTGTATATGTACCGCTTACTGATGCAACGCCTCTGACAGGATGGGAGGGGGTGTCCAATAAACTATCCTTTCCCGAGGCACAAGTCAATTTAATTCCTTCCTCTAAATACTTCCAGCCACTCCCTCTTTTCACACTGTCATCACAGGACCATAAAACTCTCAAGCATATCCTTCCACCTAACTAACTATTTTATCAATTTTTCCTTCTCCAGAGTTACATAGTTTGAAACAATCTTACATTACATGCAATGTGGAAACGATTCACTTGAGTTACTTCCATCTTTTCATTTGAATGAATATTCTCCATGCACTCAGTACCACAGCCATGAGTTATCTCGATGGTATCTTCATGTCTGACTTTTCTTTTCTTAGACACATCTCTCTTGTCTCATTAACTGTGACTCATCTCTTCCCTGATCCTACCATCAGTCGTTACATGTCCTCTCGAATCATTCTTTTGCATTCTTCCACCATCCTCATGAACACTCATTGCTTCATGACATTCAGTTTCTCTTCACTATCACCAGCTAACATAGCACTATTTGCAAAGATCATCCACTTTATTCACTGTCCCTTTTCTAATTTCAAAACTTTCTGTTTCAAATCTCTTTGTCAGTTCTCCGTCACAACATTGTAAAAAAAAAAGTAAGGTATTCCTGTTTCAAACACACTCTTACTCAGATGGAGTCTCTCCTACACATACTAATATATTCTTTACTTTCAAAAACAGCATCTTCTATTTACTCTTAAATCATAAAATAAACTATCGTATTTGTCTAGTTCCATAGTAATTATTACTATCTGATCAGGATAAATTCTGCCGAAACTGAGGTTATTATTCCTTTAAGTATCGACAGAAAGTATAAAATGTTCTCTTATAGTCATCACTATTATACATTATACAAGCCTCGTAATATATATCCGTATGATGAATCCAAGGAAGGGTCCGTCGGCAGGAATTCCTGTTTACAAATTCCATCAAGGAAACAGGCGAGCGAGTGAACCTCATACGAGCTGTAATTATACGCATTTTTGCTTCACAAAACTTGGAAATTTTTACAAAGTTTCTCAGAGTTAATTAAACTGCAACTCTTTTGTCAACGTCACGTCTGTTGTGTTGCTTTATTGGCTATAAAATTTCTTTCATGGGGCTTATTTTTAGACTTTTTTTACGACTCTCTCTCTCTCTCTCTCTCTCTCTCTCTCTCTCTCTCATCATATATACTATATATATATATATATAGATATATATATAATATATATATATATATATACATTATATATTACATATATGTGAGTGTGTGTAAAGCAATGAATATCACTAAATTTCGAGCTCAGATGTAGTATATAGACAGTGAAACTATATGAACCTAGTAACTAAGCGAACAGATGATATCATGGAATAAGGAAATTATAGAGTAATAAGTTTATGGAACACAACTTTAAGTATTGGAAAGAGTGATTGGAAACAAACTGCGCTAAACCTTTGACATTCACAAGCTGCAGTTTGCATTGACGCATTGATACCTGGGGAAAACACACAAGTGCCGTTTTTATTGCAAGACAGTGCGGGAAAATGTTTGGAAAGTGGCAGGAAGCATTACAGTTGCTTTGTCAACCAATAAAAGGCTTTTGTCAGAGTACCTCTGCAAGTGGTTTAATGGCATCTGAGAAAGAAAGGAGTTCCTGAGAGGCCTATAAACGTGAAGAAGGTAATATGTAAGTGAGCAAGAACAGTAATGACAAACTAACCGAAGAGAGATTCCTTTGTAATTAAAATTGGATTACATCAAGGACTGCTTCAATCCCATATCTCATTGTAGTCATAATGGAAGTCTTGAGTGAGCATGCGAGAGGAAATGTCTGGGAAAATCTGCTGTATGCAGATGACCTAATTCTAACAGCAGAAATAGAAGGAGAATTGTTAGGTAGGTACAGGGCATCGCTGGAGAGCCAGAAATGATGAGAACTTGAATTTAATGCTGCGAAAACAGGAGAAAGGCTAAGCAGCAGAGAGGGAAGGTGGGAAGAATGCGTAATATAAGGACAAGAGATGCCGAGGAACTGAAGGAAATAAATAGTTTCAAGTTCATGGGTTCTGTCAAAAGTCAAGAAAGTGGATTTGCGCTGGAAGTGCAACAAAAAATTAAAGAATATTGGGCAAAATGGAGACAGGTTTCATGGGTCATTCTTGATAACATGATTCTTTTGACAGGTCTGCACATCATTATACAGAAATGTGCTGTGTAAATAAAAAAAAAAAAAGGGGGAGTTCTGTTAAGGACAGAGATAAGAAAGTTGAGATGGATCAAGGGAGTGTCATTGATGGAAAGAACTGGAAGTGAACAAATGAGAAAGAACAGATTATGAACTAATGAGAATGAATTGAAAGTAAACAGACGAGACAGAATTTAAAGTGAACAGATGAGGATGAGTTGAAAGTGAACGAATGAGAAAAAACTGCAAGTGAAAAGATAGAGTTGAAGAATTGAAAGTGAATATATGAAAAAGAATTAATAGTAAACAAAGGAGAAAGAATTGAAAGCGAACAAATGAAAAATTATTAAAAGTAAACAAAGGAGAAAGAATTGAAAGTGAACAAAGGAGAAGGAATTGAAAGAAATAGAAAGAATTAAAAGTGAACAAAGGAGAAAGACTTAAAAGTTAGCAAATAAGAAAGAATT
>NC_087210.1:35669446-35689446 GCF_015104395.2 Macrobrachium nipponense | reverse complement strand
TTGCATACTGGATCTTTTTTTGTGAGAGTGGATTACATTTTTCGTTCCTACTTTAGCTCTCTCCCTCTCTCCCTTAGTTCATTGATACCGAGTTTAGCACGCAGGATGACGACCATATTTTTATACTTGAACCAGCCAAGAAGGGACGAATGGGTGCGTTCCTTACAATTATTTATGCCTCTTTTGACATAAGCAAAGAATTTTTGCGCTTAGATGTTATTTGACTGCTCTTGGTAGCAGGTTAGATACAATAAAGAGAGAGAGAGAGAGAGAGAGAGAGAGAGAGAGAGAGAGAGAGAGAATAGAAGACACGGATGTTCACTGTTTCGTCAGATTGTACACCGTTAAAACGAGAGGGTCTTGACAAGGAAATACTCATCTCACAGGAATAGAGACATTCATAAGGTGTTTTTTCTTATATCCTCAGATGTCTAACATACTTCTTATGAATTATGTACTAGTTGTTACTCAGCTGTCTTGATTCATAGCTGAAGTGAGTGAGATTATGAAAAAATGAATAAAGTAGGGAATTGATCACGGTTCCCTCCAAATTGTATTAGCATACCATTACTAGAGAACTGCAGTCCTCAACGAAGCAGCGCTTGTCCCACCGTGATGAAGTATCACCTGATATTGCATTTTAATATATATACCTATTTCACATGTACACAAACAAACACACAGACGTGCATAAATACATACAATAACAAACACTAGCTGACCAATCCGGCGTTCCCGGGGGAAAAACTCTGAAAAACCACCTTGTGCTGACTGTCCCTTTTATCCAGAAATTACTGCACTGACCTGTCCGGGGTAACTCTGAATGGCAACTGATAAATTCTGTTTGTCTGTCGGTCTGTCTGTCTGTCTGTCTGTGTGTCTCTCTCTCCAATCTTCTCAGTTTCTTACCCTCTTTCTTCTCCCTAACAACTTATTGAATTTAGGAAATTTAATAGCTCTAAAATGTCGGAGATATCTGGTAACTAAGGAAAAAACCTTGATAATGTATCAAACCATGGAGGTTGTAATTCCCATAAGTATTGATGAATTTCTGAAATGGCCTTTTGATTAGATAAGAATACATAATCTGATAGGCAGATGCATCCACAACACACACACACACACACACATATATATATATATATATATATATATATATATATATATTATATATATATATATAGATATTCCCTTATGATTTCCCCATTTTGATCCCCATAATATTAATAAAACACAAGCCTGATTCTCGTTTTATCTCTCTCTCTTACGCATCCCACTCTTCACTTGTGTCTCTTGTGCTTCCCTATTTCATGCTTTACAGATTCACCAAGATGTTGGCTCCCAAGACCTGTTAGTTAAGCCAGGTCAGTTAACAAAATGAGTTGGTGAGAGGGATCCTGTCTCACTTTGACCACAGCTGCCCTGGAGTTCAGAGCTCTTAGCCTCTTCCCCCACCCCCCACTGAATCCTGTGTCTTTGTGCCTACAAGTGGCAGTGCCCTGGCCCTTACCGACGCCTTGAAGAAGTCAACTTCCTTCGTGTACGTTTTTACGAAGCAATATCTCAGGAGAAAGGAAGAATACGAAATTGTGGTAGCAATCAACTTAAATATCCTTCTTTCCCTTTATCAGTGCTTGTGGCCCTCCAGAGCGATTCATTAGTCCCCACAGCTGTGCTCCCTTAGAAACTCTCTTTGATTAAGAGGTGTGGTTCCCTAGAAAGTGGATTATTCAATTCCTCCCTTTCTCAGTGCAGTAACGTTTGAGAATTGTTTCTTTGCCCTCTGGGGAATCTTACGATTTATGTTAAGTTCATATCCGACCCCGCCCCCATCCACCCCATGCATGTTTATACGATGTTTGTATTGCATGTACTCTGCAATTTCCTGCTGTGAAGGTGGATCTCCCCTGTGCTTATGCTCTGGGCTCCTCAGAGGCGCGCTGCAAATCATCACACATGTCCTTGAACATGTGCTCATTGCTCCCAGCAATTATTCCAGTATTTGGCCTTATGCGAGGGTCATTAGCGTCCTTATTGGCGCCTTCAATTAGTAGCGTAACGTTAAGGTGTAAATACATTCCCCTGTAAATTCAACTCTTGGAGTTTCCTTACGATTTTTTCCCTTTAACTTGTATTTGGCCTTCACCCGACACCTCTTTTTTTCCTTGTATATCTGATTAGGTTTGATCCGTTTCCCTCTAGTCGCAATCAGAATAAGCATCTGTTGCAGGAGCCATCAGACTTAATTAGAACAAAAATTTATATATATATATATATATATATAGATATATATATATATACATATCTATATATATATGTATGTATGTATATAATATATATATATATATATATATATATATATATATATATATATAGATACATATAGATCTATATATATATATATATATATATATATATATATATATAGATCTATATGTATCTATATATATATTATATATATATATATATAATATATATATAATATATATATATATATATATATATATATATATATATATTGGCGTGGAGATGAACCACGGAAACATTCTAAATTCATAAAAAATTCTTTTTTCCTGGGAATCTGTTAGAGGCTGAATAATATTACTTTAAAAATTACTCTAAAATTCAATAACATTCACAAATTACAACACAGAATTAAAAAAAAAACACGCACACACAGAAACAAAAGCAAGACCAAAGACCACTAACCAACCTTATACAATGAAGCAGAATACAGAATGAGAATACGCAAATAAAACTTAGCTCAGGTACAGTTGTGTGTAGGAGATCTGGGTATTGAACTGGAGAACCAGTTGATTAATAAATAATGATTCCAGGAATCATTACTTGTTTGGCTTAAGATACAGATATCACTTCTTTCAATATACTTATGTTTTAAAATTTTTTGTGTGGTTTCTTATGTTAAAATGTTCGGGATTGGAGAGCCTACAGCCAGTACGGAAACTTAATCCCCGATGAGAGTCGATTCTGACCCGCAGTCACCTCCTCAAAGATCTGTACTGGCTGTGGGCTCTTCAATCCAGAACATTTTAACATAAGAAACCACTCTAAAAATTGTAAAGCATATATCGAAAAAAGTTATATCTGTATCATAGGCCAAACAAGTAATGCATATGAACTACCCATCCTTGAATCATTTTTATTAAACAACTGGTTCCCCAGTAAATACCCAGACCTCCTCGACTGAACTGTACCTGAGTTAACTTTTATTTACGCATTCTCATTCTGTCTTCTGCCTTCTTTGCATAAGGTTGGTTAGCGGTCTTTGGTCTTGTTTTTTTCTTTATTCTGTGTTGTAATTTGTGAATGTCATTGAATTTTAGAGTAATTTTCAAACTAATTTTATTCATTATCTAACAGATTCCCTGAGGATGTAATAAAATTATTACGAAACGTAAGAATTAAAGAATTATAATGCATCTAGAACATTTCCATGGCCATCCTTCAGGCTGATTTGTCCTACTGGCCGTCGCCTACCTCTGTATTTTGATATGTATATATATATATATATACATATATATATATATATATATATATATATATATATATATATATATATATATATATATATATATCCATCAGCTTCATTAAAAAATACAATGAGCAACTGGAATACAATACTTACAGGCTCTGGGATAAGACTAGCAGAGGTTAACATCAGGAGAAGGATCTTTGAAGGCCACTCACTGTCGCCACTACTCTTCCTGGTAGTCATGATTCCCATGACAAAAGATCAACAGAAAATGGATACTGGGTAACAACTCCAGACAGGAAGCAACAGAGTTAACCATCTGATGTTTATGGACGACATCAGGCTGTATGGTAAGAGCATCAAGGAAATTTATACCCTAATTCAGACTGTAAGGATTGTATGTAGGGACATTAGGATGGAGTTTTGAATAGAAAAATGTGCCCTGGTCAACATACAAAATAGCAAAGTGACAAGATCTAAAGCGATAAAGCTACCAGATGGGAATAGAATTAAACACATAGATGAGACAGGATACAAATACCCGGGAATATTAGAGGAAGAGTACATAAAACACCAAGACATGGAGGATATGATGAGGAAAGAATATATAGAGAAACTTAAGGTGATACTCAAGTAAAAACTCAACGCCGGAAATACAATAAAAGCCACAAATGCCTGGGCATTACCAGTAATCAGATACAGCACAGGAGTAGTGGAGTGGACAAAGGTTGAACTCTGCAGCATAGACCAGAAAACTAGGAAACATATGACTATACACAAAGCACTACACCCAAGAGAAAATACAGACAGACTATGCAAACACACAAAGTTGGAGAGAGAGAGGACTACTAAGCATAGAGGATTACGTCAACATCGAGAGCAGAGCACTGTTGCAATATCTGAAAACCAGTGAAGACGACAGGCGAAGGAGTGCATGGGAAGAAGGACTTAGGAAAATAGATGAAAACCCAAAAATATACAGAGACAGGAGAATGACAAACAAGACGGAGGAATGGCTGGCACAGCACACCAATGCACGGACAGTAAATGAGACATACTAAAGAACTGGGCAATGATGGAACATGGCAATGGCTACAGATGGGAGAATTCAAGAAGGAAAAAGAAGCAGTGCTAACAGCGGCACAAGATCAGGCCCTAAGAACAAGATATGCTTAAAGAACGGTAGATGGAAATAACATCTCACCCATGTGCAGGAAGTGCAATTTGAAAAACGAGACCATAACCACATAGCAAGCGAATGTCCGGCACTTGCACAGAACCAGTGCAAAAAGAAGCATGATTCAGTAACAAAAGCCCTTGGAGATGAGACCATGTATCTCATAGCAAAATATGTCCGGCACTTGCACAGAATCAGTGTAAAAAGAGGCATGAGCAAAAGCCCTCCACTTGAGCCTGTGCAAAGCAAAACCAGCTAGCTTGAAGTAATAAGTGGTATGATCACCAACCTGAGGGAGAGATAGGAAATGATCAGGCAAAGATCCTCTGGGACTATGGCATCAGTACAAATAGGGTAATACATGCCAACAGATGACGTTGATTTATAAAATCAAGAAAAGAGTATTACTCATCGATGTCATGATACCATGGGACATCAGAGTAGATGAGAAAGAAAAAAAATTATAAGCATGAGGACCGGAAAATTGAAATAAGAAGGATATTGGATATGCCAGTGAAAATTGTACTCATAATCATAGGAACACTAGGCACGATCCCAAGATCCCTGAAAAGGTACCTGGAAAAACTAGGTACTGAAGTAGCTCCAGGACTCATTCAGAAGAGTGTGCTACTAGAAACAGTGTACATAGTGCGAAACGGGATGGACTCCTAAGGAGGCACTGCAACCCGGAACCTCATACTATAAAAAAAAAAAAAACCGCCCAGTCTAATAGGAAGACTGTGATAGGAAAAAAAATATTATTATTATTATTATTATTATTATTATTATTATTATTATTATTATTATTATTATTATTATTATTATTATTATTATGTTATTGCTTTATTTCTTCTGTAAGCAATCACTTTTAATGGAAAAAAGAAAAGGAAATGAAGTAAGAGAGAGAGAGAGAGAGAGAGACATGTCTAAGGGAGGAAGTGATCCAACTGATATTTCTACAAAAGTCTCGAGTGTCTCTAGATGGAACGAGGAAATCGTCCGGAAAAATCATTATACGGAGGTTTTTTCAAATGTTAATCGTCTCATAAATTGGAGCCTAAATGTTTCTGGAGACGTGTTATGAAATCATGATGATGATTCGTCCTTACATGATGTGTTTCCCTCACTGTTTTTTTCTAGGCTTTATTAGTCTCATGAGAATTATGTACATTTTCCTTTTTTTTTCAACAATTCTTGTTCCCTCAGGGTTATAAAAGTTTCTCACTGCTATGGTATCAAGGAAGTAATTTCATTTCATGTTAAGTTTCCAAGCAGACTGCCCTCTTTGAAAGTTAATAAAGTGGCAAGTTTTAGTCTTAATTAATATCTGGTCAGCTTACCAGAATACTTCCCCATTCAACAGCAAAATATGGCCCTCTAAAGTCTAAACCCTTTAAAAGTTTGTTGATATTAAGTGCCAAGAAATATACTTCATAGCTAAAAAAATACTAGTTTATTATTCTTCTTTCGGCTATAAAGTACCCTCCATGTCTGATGTTCCTTCATCCAATTTAAAATGTATGCATCCTCAAGATATTTATCCATATGAATTAACACAACAATAAAGATAAACGAGTCTGTCATGCAAACCTTATATCATATACTCTATCTTCCTTTTCACTGACTCTACTGTTCCTTGATTCATTTCTTATTATTTGTAGTTGATGATCCTACTACTCATCACCGTCATTATTCATCTTTATTGATTCTTCTCGGGGGGTGATCTCAGGGTTGGCTGTATACCAAAATGTAGGCTAAGAGAGAGAGAGAGAGAGAGAGAGAGAGAGAGAGAGAGAGAGAGAGAGAGAGAGAGATAAAATCCTGATTTTCGTTAACTATTTCAGATTGTGTGTCAAATGTCAAAAATGATCACAAGTTTAGAGGATATTTGGCCAGGAGCACTAAAAAGTAAATGAATGAACTCGTCGTAGTTGTCTGATATCCATGATGCCAACTCATGTTACAGTTGTAATATGTTATTATGTGACGATGATCTTTGATTTGGTAGGTCAGATTTATTCATGATAAACTTGGAGTCCTGACAGACCGTCATGAATTTGAATTATGTTTGTGTACAAATCTGTAACTCTTGGAAATTCTTAGTTCCACGTTGGCCGAGTGCATTTCGCGCTCGGCTACCAACCAGGTGGTCCGAAGTTCGATTCTCGGCTCGGCCAACGCGGAATCAGAGGAATTTACTTCTGGTAATAGAAATTCATTTTTCGATACAATGTGGTTCGGATCCCACAATAAGCTGTAGGTCCTGTTGCTGGGTAATCAATTGGTTCCTTGTCACGTAAAAATATCTAATCCTTCGGGCCAGCCATAGGAGAGCTGTTAATCAGCTCAGTGGTCTGGTAAAACTAAGATATACTTAACTTGGTAATTCGTGGACTATATCATCGAATCTTTTGTCAACCCCAGAAATTTCATAACAATTCTCCGTACTTGAGGAGGCGCAACGAAGGTACTGAAGAGGTTCAAAAAGCAGCGCATGTTTAGAGTTCTTGGAATAAACATCGTACTATACTCTTACCCAACAAAAGTTCCAGCTCATATTATATATATATATATATATATATATATATATATATATATATATATATATATATATATATATATATATATATTTATATTGTATCGGTATACCATAGGAGGAAAGAGAGAGAGAGAGAAGAGAGAGAGAGAGAGAGAGAGAGAGAGAGAGAGAGAGAGAGAATGAATACACAAAATTTTAAATTGAAGAAATAAAATGTTTACTGTGGAAAAAGAAAGGTTATTTCAAGGGATGCTGCATAAAATGGAGAACGTAATGTGCAGAGAGTTGGCAGTGAAGACAAAATAAAAGTCAGTAGCGAAAAAGAACAGAAGTCATCAAAGCAGAGAGTGAAGGTAAGACAAGAATTTGTAACTAAAGAAGGAAATGTTCCATAGCGAAGATAATGGAAAAGAGAAAGATTAAAGAACAAAGAATTTAAGAATAAATGGAAAAGAGAGAATGGGATTATGTACGAAGTGAATGTTATCCAAACCCGATGGTATGAGTATTGTGAAAATTTATTTATTGCAGATGGCAAAAGGCAGAGTTGAATGGCGTCAGTTTGAAAATGCTGGAAGACTTGGCAAGGGCAATTAACACCGAAGATGTGGAAGATACCAGAGTTGGCGGGTTTATAAGCAAGATGCAGAAGGTAAATGGTGACAGTTATCGAGTACCTGACCATACTCTATTGAATGAGACAGATTGGAAAACTGATAGTTGTAGTGAAAGTGGTGGGCAGATGGTGTTTTTGATTAAAAAGATGGCAGAAGAAGTAATATCAAAATTAAGATAGAAAGAGGGCAAACATCGAGAGATTGCTTCGCAAATCATTAGGGCAATTAAAGATATTCCAATAAAAGAATGAATGTAGGATATGGAGACAGTAGTTTTTAATATATACCGGGATTTGTGATTTATTTGCATGTGCAAATAATCAAGGATATCACAAATTCCACGACAAAAAGTAAAAGATCTTGATTGCTTGAGATTTTCTGTGAGCCCTACTGACCTAAAAAAATTTCGTTAAGAATTTTCTTCATGAAGTTGGCAAAGACGTCTTTGGAATTATTGCAATATTTTCACATCTCGCTGGTTTCTATATGTTTACCATAAAAACTACTGACGCTCGTATCGGAGATAATAATAATAATAATAATAATAATAATAATAATAATAATAATAATAATAATAATAATAATCTGCATTTGGAAATATTTGTGCATCGCATAATAGCTTATATTGCCACGAAACCTGTAATATCCCGGTCACAGTTTATTAAGTCCTGTTTTTCCGATCCCTGATTTTTTCCCTTGGTAACCAAATGCATCCGTACGCACTTAAATGCAGGCGCGCAATAGACGCCAGACACAGATTTCATATCGCTTTATCCTGTCGTGATAAGACTAACAAGCGGCAGTGATGGTTCCAATAAAAGCACAGATAAAGAAATACCGTAACGAATCGTAACCCGTAATTAGCGCTAAAGGTCAGTTGATTTGCCCTATTGAGGTCTCCCTTCATTTAATACCCTCACCCCCCAAATCCCGGCCCCTCTTCATATGCCTCCGCTTCCTAATTCAAAAGAGAGGAGGCCCTTTGACCTTGTAGTGAAGCTTCAAGTTCAAACGTCTTGAAAGTAGGTTTGGCCTGGTCTTTGTCGGAACCTTTTTCATTTTTATGCTTGCGTATATATGATAGTCGTGCTTCAGGCTGTCAGGCTGCGTTGGAGGAGGTTGTTGTGCATGTGTGTGCTTTCTGGATGGAGTCATTCTATAAAAACACCAAAGGGGACTGTTTTTGTACACTCAAAGGACAAAGCGTCTGTAGAAGAGGGCATATTTTTTCTTTTTTTAGGGGAGTTTAGCTCGATTCCCCTTCAATAGAGAGAGACGCATAGACATGGACGCAATCACACAGATGGGGATACACATTTATTCATACACAGACTTATATATATATATATATATATATATATATATATATATATATAGTATATATATATATATATATATACATATATATATATATAATTTATATATACATATATATATATATATATATATATCTATATATATATCTATATATATTATATATATATATTATATATATATAATATATAAATAAGAAATAAAGATTATAATATATTATATATATATATATATATATATATATATATATATAATATATATATATATATATATATATATATATGCATCCATCAATGTCAATGCAACCCTCTCAAGTGAAGCTCAATTCTTGCTCGTTCTCCTCGTAACAGAAAATAACCTTTTTTCTATATACAATTTACCTTTTGTTTATCCATGAGCAATTCCCTTTGCTGTTTTGTAGAATGACTCCATCCAGCTAAGAAATCGAGGACTAGCTTTAACTACGAATATCCGGGATGGAGATTGGCGCTATTGCTGAAAGACCTAGTGTCATTGACTTTTTTTTTATCAGAACAAGTGTATGTTTTCGTAAAGTTTGAGAAAATACTTATAAATTTCAATAGCAAGTGAATTCAGTTACACACGTTGGCCATTTTAGTTCTAAAATAACAAATTTACTTACTTGGAATGGAGCTGGAATACTCGGGTTCATTTTGACGCACAACTATAATCGTCAACTGCGTGCGCATCAGAAAAATAAAGAAAAACTTACATTTCGGTAGCGTCTTATTAAGGCCAGAATCTGCGTAAAATTGTTTAGGAGACGTGTGGCCCTGGAGCCAGAAGTTGGCCAGACGAGTTATGGTACAACTTAAGTATCATGTGCCAGCCTCAATGTTGACGGCGAGTACGTTACATTACAACTTGAGTCAGGCGTTAAACGCGCCGTGACGCAGAGATAAGACTTTCTTGGAGGCGAAGCTGTAATTCAAAAGCGTACTTTGAAGCCAGGGTGTCAGCAATAACTAGAAAATTATTGTTCTCGGTATGATCAATTTGGACTTGCGTCATTAATGTTTCGCAACCCCTTCCTTTTTTTCAGATGCTGGATTCGTTTAGTATTTGTCATCTTCATGCGTTACTGTTTCTTGACCTTTCTCAAAAGGGAAAAAGTAACTGGCTATTTCGGTCTGATGAAACATAAGCAAATGAATGGTCCCAATAATATTCACCATTGTACACCATTTAACGATTGATGTTAACC
Source organism: Macrobrachium nipponense (assembly GCF_015104395.2). Classification (NCBI taxonomy): domain Eukaryota; kingdom Metazoa; phylum Arthropoda; class Malacostraca; order Decapoda; family Palaemonidae; genus Macrobrachium; species Macrobrachium nipponense. The sequence continues at coordinate 35,679,081 of NC_087210.1, read as the reverse complement.
TGGGCTGAGATGTTGCCAAGTGCTCTCAAAAAAAGAAAAAGAAAAAAAAGTAGCCCTCCGTGATTTATTGTTTTGTATGTATAGGTAGGAGACGGTGGAGGGGGATGGCATAGCTTCTGTTGGGGATTTCGACGCGTGTTGATAAACCTTTTGGGTAAGTCGTTGAAGCGGTTGATGCTATGGGAGTTATCATTTGGATAACTGACCATCTACAATACAATAATTAAAGTGTAAATTAATGGAAGATGATTGGTTCAAGAAAAGAGTACAGTATTCGCAAGTGGTGGAATGAATAGGTTGTGGAAGAGTATTAGAAAGGAGAAGTTACAGTAGTTTGTGCGAGAATGTGTCTCAGATCTTTGTGTTTCCTTTTTTTGAGAGCCCATCTCAGTTATGGGAAACTACAATTACAACTGGTTGGGGACTTGGGACCGATAGTCTCTATCCCAGTGGTTCTCAAAATTTTCTAAAAGGCCAAAGCACTTTTTTTACCATATGTCAGAATGGCATTCCCAAATCACTTTCCAAACTTGTTTGCCTCAAAAGGCACACTCCAAAAAACATGCAACTAAATACTCGCACAAACACACAAGCTAGCGGAGAGCAAGGTATATGGAATAAGGACTCCCTTATTCTATATACCCAGCGTGACCTTTCAGGAGTGGGGACCGATGCACACTGTGTTTTGTGTGGCCCTAGAGTCAGTTTGAACCTGCCAGTCAATAAGCACAATCCCCCCCCCCCCCCCCCCCCCCTTTGAAACTCTGAAATTCCTCCCTTGTGGGGTATTCCCCCAGGTTCTAAACTTGATTCTGATAACTGGAACCCAGAAACCTTTGAACAAAGGCAGCGTATGACCACTGTTACACTCATAAAGTTAAGGCCCGATATGTATTCATATTCTGAAGCTGCTCTCAGCACAGGAGTAAGCTGCTAGTTCAAATTTGATAGCTGAACCGGCAGAGATTGGCTTAAAAATGTTAGCATTGTTAAAGAAAATGAATGTTTAATATAAAGTTTCGTCAAAAGGATGGGCCACGTGTGAATTTTGCAACAGACTTCTGGCAAATAGCCACCTGGACGCAGAACATCGACTCTTAGATTTTCGTGGAAGTCATAGGGCGTGGTCTACCTTCCGCCAACTGGTAATATTGCACATTAGCCTCTGTTAGTAATTATATTGCATGACATATTCTTTGAATTACTTGACTGGAAAGAAATTGCTATCAGAGTTATCACCAAATACAAACAAAACTAGGAATCGTCTCGTGGGCATATCGTATCGTATGATACACATTCAGAAAGATGTTATAAATTCAATTACGCGGCCAAATTGTGTACGATCTCCCCTAAAGAAAGGATATTTATTCTTCAGTAGGACTCGATCAGTGAGCCGGTAATCCCTCTATCAAATGGTATGAGAGTTGTCCTCGATGAGCTAAAAACAAGTCGCTTTGTGTACTTAGTCTAAAGGACATATGTGGGAAATCATCAAAACTGTATTTTGCGTACATTTACCTCAAGGGAGCATAATAACTATCCACAGCATGATAAGTGAAGTAGGTTGACAAAAAAAGTAACTACTATGCTTTATATGAAATCATAAAAAACTCGCTATTGTAGATCAGTGTTAAGTTAACACAAAAAAAAGGTGAAGATTTACATTTACATTTATAGTTACTCAAATTGTAAGCAAACTTTTCTAAAAATGTAATTCAACGAAGAGACCAAACAAAAATGAATACATTTGTGTAGTAGAACAGAATTTTATAATGCCAAGAAATGAGCCGCATTTTCGTAGGGAAAGAAAACTCATATAAAGTCCAAGTTCATTGCCTGATGTGTAATTAAAAGAGAATAATGTTGAAATCCATAGTTTTTCCTGATATCTGGTGAGCGTATTTTTACAATAATTAGATTCCCGTGATTCGCATATAATTTGCTACAATTCAAATCTTACTTTCTGTAAATTAAATGTTGATTTTATTTTGACTTGAATGGATGTTTAATTGTTAATCCTTATTCAATATTAGGTTATTTGCTAAGCAAATGAGGATTAAACAGTTGATATAAGATAAGTGTCTTCTTTCAACAGATGGCGGCCATGAATTTGCAGCATTTTGATAAGCAAGGAACGGTCTATGTGCCTTCTTGCTTTGTTTTATGCCCGCGTTATTTAAAAGACATAAATTGATTTAGATTTCCAGGATATTAAATTGTCTTCTCCTTGTTATTTTAGTGAATGAAATAAGAACCCTAAATGCTTCCGTATTTTAACGATTTTTGTTCGCTGTCATAAACTGTCTTTCTCAACGTCTATCTGTTTCACTGCCTGCTTGTCTGCAAATAAATTAATTACTTTTGCGATTCTGTAACAGTAAACTCTGTTAGAGGCTGATTTCAATTAATCGATTGCCTACTTCGGGAAGCCGAAGCGTCCTCTCCACGATACAAGTTGAATTCAAAACCTCCAGAATTAATACATACCTATGTATCGGTCCCCAATAGATTTTTTTTAACGGCGTTATACGAACAAAATAAAGCTTACATCTTCAATACCTTTGTGTGAATGGATTACTTTAGTAAAGCCATCTTAGCATTAAGCCGTTCGTTGTTATCAACCATCTTTCATTCGCATTAATCCATTTTGCCCCGTAGATTTTGCATTTACTTGGTTTTAATTGTGCATTTAGAAATCAGTTTAGCTTACAGTGTTTTTGTTGCAGAAAACTCAAGGCACACACTTTGTATAACTACCGACTCTTATGCAGAGAATTAGTCCTGCCACTGTAGTCCAGTCTGCAAAATAATCTAATGAGCGGACGGTCCGTGTTGAATGTAAGATGACACTACTGACGGCGCTAGAATATTGGGCATGCTATGGGAAATGTGGCCTATTTAGGTATTCACGCTCTCAAGCAATCCATGCTCTTAGAAAGTGTGAAGTTTGTTATGATGTAAACAGTTTTCCAATCATAGGCGCGAGACTCTGTCATCCTTAAAACCATGTTGTGAACTTCAGGACTGGACAAAATACTCTACTCTTGATGATGACTGAAGGATCCAAAAGCGCTTGACATCTCAATCTTAAATTACATATAGCGAAGATTTTTATTACCAATATATATATATATATATAATATATATATATATATATATATGTATATGTATGTATATATATACATATATATATATATATATATATATATATATATATATATAATACATATATATGCATCGAAATTGCTTGTACTTTCCCTTTTCTAATATTGCGATCTGCCGTAGAGGGACTACTTCGAACAGTAACGAGATCACTGAGTGCTAATTCTTCTACTTGTTGATTTGAATCACTGGCCAGTTAGCAACTGCACTATATCCATTCTGCCACATGTAAAAAAAGGTCCAAAAATGATACTGTGCATACTTGTACTTGAAATCACAGCCTCCTAACTGGACATATATCCTTGGTTTTTATCCACCATTCGGCTGGCCAAAAAGCCAGACATTATTGTATAAATCAATAAAACCCGAAGATTTGCTAATAGAGTCATATACTTATGTTGAATGACTTGGATATATCAACAGGGCGGACGAACGATATACTTAAATCCTACAAGGATGATGTCCAGACAGTAGATCTTGCTTTCAGGAAGCTTCACCATTGGTCTGGAAGAGAAATAACGTTAGGGTATTCAGGTAAATTTCCAAACCCTGTAAATCAAAATAGGACAGGAGTCAGACTGATTCTGCGAATATACACCGCAAGAGGAAATATAGTACTCTTAGGAGATAAAGAATTTGTTACATTATTTGTTTCATTATTACTACTGATGTTCTCAAACTACTCATGAAGCCATGAGAGCGCATTATTCGAGGGTAAAGAACTCTATTGGATTATCTTTTAGAAAAAAGTTAAAATAAGAAATACTTGAAGAAAATTAGGTTCGAGATGTTGAGATAAAGGTTTAAACAGTGGTGAGTGAAGTTTTCTTATTCATTGAATTCACATGAGAGAGAGAGAGAGAGAGAGAGAGAGAGAGACATGGTAGGATTTTGATGTTTTCGCGCCATAAGTTTATGTATATATTATCACAATTCCCGATAAATTGCCTTGAATTTCTTAAACATCTGTTAGCAAGTATGCCGTATTTTGCTTACATCGATTAGGTCATTTACTTCCGTTAATTAGTCAATGGCTAGATTTCAAAGGTGCTATGAGCCAATATGGATGCCATGGCTCACTAGTGCGGTGCTCGGCTCATGTTTGATATATCTGTGAGTAGGGACTCTTCTGGCGCCACTCCCTCCAAAGGAAGAAAGGGGCATATGGTAAAAAGATAAAAGCAAACGTACACATGATATATATATATATATATATATATATATATATATATATGTATAACAGAATCACGAAAGTTAGGAACGTGATAAATCCATAAATAAAGATAAATGCCACGAAGGAAAAATAAACGAAGGAGTCTGCGAGATCTTTCGGCTGAAAAGCCCTTTACTGAAGTAGCTGCTTCAGTAAAGGGCTTTTTCACCGAAAGATCTCGCAGACTCCTTCGTTTATTTTTCCTTCGTGGTCATTTATCTTTTATTTATGTATATATATTTATCTATATATGATATATATTATATTTTATAGTATATATTATATTATATATATATTATATAATATATATGTATATTAAAATATATATAATATATATATATATAGAGAGAGAGAGAGAGAGCGAGAGAGGAGAGAAAAAAGAGAAGAAGAAGAGAGAGAGAGAGAGGAAGAGAGTTCTTGAAACTAACCTTGTCACTTTCTATGAATCATGTTACTAAATCACAACAACAGAAACAAGTGTATTCTTTCTTTAGTATGAGGCGGAAATCTCGGAAAACAGTCATTTCCCTTCTCTTCGTTACCGCCGTTCCCACCAGCCCCATCCTTCCTCGTCCCCATCGTCCTCCCAGGCTCCCAGTCCATAGAGAGATCCCCCCGCCGCCACCCCCCCCCCCCCACCCTCCGGCAAGCGAGAGGCTCAGTGTCTCACTGCCGCAGCCCGTCATTTGAACTTGTCATTACTGGTGTGCGGGCGGTTTCCTGAAATCTGTCATTAGGACGCGATCTAAGAGGGTAATTAGAATATGATGCTCCTTCGCGTCATTTCACTGAAACCATTTGTCGGGAGATGAAAAGGAAATGCTGAGAAATGTTTGTTGGTTGGAGTAAGTAGAGCCGAAAGTTATTAAGGAAGCTTGGGAACTACAGACATATAGGGTAGGGGGAGCGGGGGCGGAGGGCTGTTGGCAGTGGGAGGGGCTGCTAAAAAGTAAGGCAGACAGGCAGGCAGACTAATACAGAGATTCACAGTTATTGTATTTCCATTACCAGACGCAGTAAAGAACAGAAGGGTCTCAACTTTCCCTTTGCTCTTTTCGCACGTCACAAAAATTGTAACCTGAATGGTCGCGTCAGAAGATACGATATTAACTAAATGACACAAGAAACCAGTTATCCACACGGAGAAAACAGTAAAAAACAAAGGTTGAATACTGTTGGGTAAACTAAAAGAAACTTGAATAGATAGTGGATCTATTTCCTGTCAAGGCTTCAGAGATGCAAGGGCTTAGAAGTTTTCTTACGTAGGCTTACAGTTCAGTAAGTGTGAGTCTGCAAATGACTAAAGAAGGGCAATTGTCAGTGCTGATTGTTTGAAAGGCCACTTGTTTTTCATTGACCAATAATAATAATAATAATAATAATAATAATAATAAGAGATGAATAATAGTATAACTGGTGACACGGTGTCATAATACAAAATCGGATGTACATAAAGGATGTTTCCTTTTGATGAATGACACCAGGAAAGAGAATTACGAAAAGAATTAGGAATTAATACGTTATGAAGTATACCATATAGAATGATATATAAATCTTATGGACAGCTCTGCACTAACAAAGAATTTATCTTGAATGTGCGAAGCGACTGAAACTCATTAGACTGAGACACCAGACTTCGTTAATTGCAGCAAATACTCATAAGTACACAAGCGAAATGGATCAGGAACCGTATAACACTAAATCTGAAATGAATGATGAATGTACAATGACTCAACTGTCGTGTCAGTTCATTTAATAGTAGTAGGTGCAGGAAACAATACTTTTCAAGTCGTTTCTAGGCAAACTGTGGAATGAACTTTTTAGAAGTCCAATAATAATAATAATAATAATAATAATAATAATAATAATAATAATAATAATAATAACAGTTTATATATATGTGCATATATATATATATATATATATATATATATATATATATATATATATATATATATAGATATTGAGAGGAAAAGAGAGAGAGAGAGAGACGAGAGAGAGAGAGAGAGAAGAGAGAGAGAGAAAACGAGAAGAAGAGAGAGAGAGAGAGAGAGAGAGAGAGAGAGAGAGAGAACCTTTACTTGCTGTAACATTAGTAAGGATACGGACTTCCTGAAGCATAATACAGTCATTACTCTTTCCATAAGCTTATTCAATGCTTAGACTAACTGAAGAAACTCATGAAGTGAACTAAGGAACGAATGTTTTGAAGCAAGGCAAAGAAATAGATAGCGGAACTATCCCAGCCTCTGTCAGCAAGGGCACAAAGATACCCGTGAATGGTACGCTCTTTTGAAATGCTCTTCTAGATGATTTATGTTAGTCTGAGAGTCTGGTAAGCAAGGAGAGCCCCTTTTCTTGGAATATTTGTTGCATGCAGTGAGGCTTCTTATAATTACTCTTTAATGATACGCTGGGTTTAGATATATCGCTGTGGGCATGGGTTTCTTCTATTGATCATATGATTATCGTTGTTGCTGAAATTCTTTCATTTTTTATCACTATTTTTCCTACAAAATGAAGGCGATAAAAAGATTTTTTTTATATATCTCATTGAAGTAAATAACTATTATTATGAATGTATATGTAAGTTTTTTTTTTGTGATTCTGCAGTAAAAGGAAATGAATTATTTTCCTAAATAAAGGCGACCCAATTGCCGTGAACATCCTTTACAAAGGAGAAAAAACAAAAAGAAAGCCCAGAAAGGAAAAGGGACCGAGAAATCGGAAGGGAGACGACCAGATGTTTCAGAAGATATCTGGTAATGTGGGCGTAGGATAGATGTCGTTAAGTGGGGAAGTATTTTGTGTATGTCTCTTACTGTGAGCGTTTCTAGGGAAGGGTAGCAAGAAGGGGAGGGAGGAGGTGATAAAGGGTTTTGTCTTGGGTGGGTCCTTTCGTCTATTATATTCGCTGTCATTTTAAGGCCCTCTCTCTCTCTCTCTCTCTCTCTCTCTCTCTCTCTCTCTCTCAAATAACACAATAGAACAATATAGAAGAGAACTGGCAAAAAGAGACCGTGATCCAAGTTTGAAGAGGTCATAAATTTATGTTGTAAAAATATCCATCTGTATATAGGCACAAATACACATAGACAGACAAACACACATACACACACACATATATACATGTAAATATTTAAAGAGAGAGAGAGAGAGAGTAAGAGCTAGACATCCCAGATTACCTTCTGTAAGAATGTTTTTAAATTTTCACTCACTATGTTACCACCAAAGGCTCGAAGCATTTGAAAACTCGGAGCGAAGTTCTTTATGCTATTAATATTCTCGTTTTAAATCTCAAATAAATACTGAGAAAACGTTATATACATACATACATATATATATATATATATATATATATATATATATATATATATACATATATACATATATACATATATATATATATATACTATATATATATAATATATATATATATATATATATATATATACTATATATATATATATATATATATATATATATATATATATATCAATCACACACTTTAATTGGGAATGTGTATATACTATATATATATATATATATATATATATATATATATGTATATATATATATATATATATATAGTAGGTGTGTGTGTGTTTGTACATACACCTTCCCAATTACAGGGGTTGACTCCAAAAGGGTAGAACATTCTGAGCCTCAGCAAGTCTTTAGAGATGAGGTTCTTTGCCTCCTTAAGGATCTTGCCCACAGCTAATGTTGGTCCAACTTTTAGTTGGATGAATCCATGGAACTTTAGACTAAGTCAGTCCTGTAATAGTTTTCCATTCGGGAAGTCAAATGTATCCAATGTTGAGCGCAAATGTATTTGATCAGTAAGTTGTACACCAGTAGTTCCAGGCAGAACAAATCTTCTAGGGAACAAAGGCCATCAGCCAGAGAACATCTATCATCAGACGAAACAAAAGTAAATCGGACATGTCCTTTCGTATGTTATCATTCCTCTTACGTATAAACATTGTTCATAAGCGATATAACCTATTCACTAGTACGAAGTTAATTAATTGTCTTATAGTTTTCGTTAACGGTTATTTCTGAAACTGGTGAAAGGTCGGCCACTTTTTACGATAGGCTTTGTAATTCTGATTTTGCGGTTCATTTTCGGTCAGAAATGTTTTTAACGGCCATTTTCTTTACCAACACCGCCCCCCCCCCCCCCCACACAAACTATATCTAACGATGAGAAAGCATACTTTGAGGATCATCTTGGATCGGAAGCTATAAGGGGTTAACAGGTCTAGTATGACCATGCGCTCTAAGTTAGGTTAGTTCAGGAAGATTCAATTATTGTTTATCCCTATTTTTACTCTGTTTCTTTCATAGCAAGTTCCACGCGTTATTGTTATATACAGAAGTTGCAGTGGTTCATAACAGGATTTAAATATGGGCACACTCATCTATACAACTGCGGAATTAAGGATGGCTTTCCTTGTAGACATTTCCTGCTGTTAGTGCACCAGTCTCATGTATCTTCTCCGTTCTCTCTTAGTTTTCGCTCGACCTCTATGTTCTATATTCTTTGGCGAACTATCAGCCAACAACTTACTAGGTTTCCGTATTCTCATGTCCTTCAAACTCTTCCAGCTCTGAACAATTTTTCACACAGTTATGCTCACGACTGGGATCCGACGAGTGGCTTATTACCCAGATAATTTTCCACAGACGTGACCAATCATTGTTTAAGCCTTATCTCTCAATTAATAAAATTGTTCTTGCACTTCTCTAACCATATTTTCAATTTCTTGATTCTATAACCTTACGTTCCTACGAAGTGTCTTTGTATTGGAATTCTTGGATCATATAATCAGTGGAAGCTTGAAAGAAACAACCGGAAGTAATTAACAGAATAAAAGTATTAACGAATTTGTACTATTTATCTACTCGTATATAATAGTTCTGACAAGCTCTCCATCTCACTTTCTCACACAACCACACACATACACACACACATATATGAATGTATATATATATATATATATATATATTATATATTATATATATATATATATATATATATATATATAAATATATATAGAGAGAGAGAGAGAGAGAGAGAGAGAGAGAGAGAGAGAAGAGAGAGAGAGAGAGAGAGAAAGTATTCTCTTCCGCGAAGACACTGAGCAACCAACACAATCATCGAAATAGGGTCGAGGGAAGAGAAGATACAAATTGTATTACTTAGATGAGAGTATAAGTAATAAAAAAAATAGAAAACGGTTTAGTGTACATACAC
>NC_087210.1:35661946-35664446 GCF_015104395.2 Macrobrachium nipponense | reverse complement strand
GATCTCATGAATTAATGCAATGGTTACCACGTTATTACTAAAGTAACATCATGGACTTAAATGTAGGGTTTACTTTGTTATGCATAGCCATGCGGTTAGTTTGCCTTGATGAGGCAGTACAAATAAGGTACTTGTAAGCTCACGTTAGGTGATGCTTTGGTACTCAGGTATGACGGGGTACAATGCCAGATGTGGCACTAAAGTTGCAAGAGCCTAGCCCTAGTGGCTCTAATTTAAGTACAAGTTTGAGTGTAATACATTCAGCTGTATGGTTTGAGATCTGATAGTTGCCATTCAGGATAATAATGATACAAGAGTAATAATTGATGTGAAATGACAGAATCCAAGAAGGATGTATTTTTTGGTTTCTATGGGAGTTATTCTGAGTGGGGGTGGGGTGGGTTGGTAATGGAGCCATTGATAGGGGCGTTAGCTCTGATGCCTAGAAAGGACATCAGCGATTTTGTTTCCTGTACCCTTGATATGTTTGATTCTCCAATTGTAATCTTGGAGATTGATGCATCAATCCATTAAACATTTATTTTGGTTCCTGAAAGTCGTAAGATACTTGAGGGGATTATGATCTCTTAAGACTGTTTGAGGGAATCCATGATCAGCATGAAAGGACTCAAACTGTTTCTTTAGTCAGAATCATACTCAGAAGTCCTTTTTCTATAGTACTGTACTGGGTTTGAGCTGAGTTGCATCTTTTAATAGTTGACTACTGGGTGCCTAACCTCGTCCTTTTCTTGGAACATGACTGCCCCAATACCAATATAACTGGCATCAACTGCCATGTAGAAGGGCTGGTCATAGTTGGGTGTATGGAGAACTGGTTGACTGGTGAGTACTGCCTAGAGATGCTTGTATGCCCTCTCACGCTCATTTATGCAGCAGAAGGGATGTTTGCTGTGAAAGAGCTTAGTTATAGGGGCAGTCTCATCAACAAAGTTGGGAATGAATCGTTGAAAGTACTGGACCATCCAGACGAAACGATGAGCTTCCCTCTTGGTTCTTTGGTAATGCATATCCCAAATGGTATGGATGTTGGCATCTGCAGGCACTAGTCTACTATTTCCTACTCGGCCACCCCGAGCTGGCACTTCTTCAAGTTTATAACCAGATTGGCTTTTTGTAGGGAAATGAGGATTTCCTCAAGGATCTGTAGGTGCACCTCCCACTGGTAGAGAGACCTGCCAATGTGAAGAAAGTAGTCACAGGGTGCGACTCCTTGCACAGGGACATCTTCCTTAGGAACCAAGGCTACTGGGAAGGACCACTGTGAGAGGTATGGACATCTTTATTCACTAAAGTACCTATTGATGACTTACTTTTATATCTGTCACGACAAATAAATAATATTAACCTCCGACCTGGTTTATCCCTTGATCCTCTTTCCCTGTCCTTTCTGTTTAAAGAACATGCTGCCCTAATCAAGAAACTGAAACCCCGCCCCCTATCACTGAATTTTATATTTAAAGCTCTATAAACTATGTTTGTACTCGGTGTGAACTTGAAAATGTTGACATTAAGCTGACTTCTATTAGAATGCTCTCGACTGGCTGGTGCAGCCATGTTCTATCTCACTCTCCTAGTCTTTTGTCCCTTATTTGTTACATCTGGGAGCCAGTGTTTCTCCCAGTTGTTGGCAGTTTGCCTGGAATGGAAATTTGAGACGACAGCACAGGTTCGGAAAGGTGTGACAATGAGAGGGCCATTAGCTGTAGGAAGAGGCAGAGTTTTTGGGGAGGGGTGGAGTCAATCAAAAGCTGCCATGACAAATCTTCTTTTATGACTAAGGATTTGGGAAAATGCAGCTTCTGCATGCCGATGTGAGTAGGCTATAACTTCCTTGACTCAAATTTAGTATGTTACCTTCCAGATTTCTTAAAACTGAGGGCTTGAGACATTCATCGTGTGTATGTATGGTATAATATATATATATATATATATATATATATATATATATATATATATATATATATATATATATATATATATATATATATATATATATATATATATATATATATATAATGGCCCTCTCAATGTCACACCTTTCCGAACCTGTGCTGTCGTCTTAAATTTCCATTCCAGGCAAACTGCCAACAACTGGGAGAAACACTGGCTCCCAGATGTGACAAATAAGGGACAAAAGACGAGGAGAGTGAGATAAAACATGGCTGCACCAGCCATTCCAGAGCATTCTAATAGAAGTCAGCTTAATGTCCACACCGGGGCATCTCCTGACGCCTTCCCGCCTTAGTTTGTATTCTTGTGAGGAGGTGAAGCTTTTTCCTAAAGTCCAAGTCTGAGTCTGGCGCTACTTCAAGTCTCTATTCGTCAAAAACAAGATAAAGTGAATTTGGAATTTCTTTCGACGCACACTCTCTTATTTTATTTCTGTCTTCCCTCATATATAAACTTAATTCCTTATTGCATCTCCTACAGAGAATAAGTGAAGTGGAAAATATTTGTGACTCATATCCATAAGCATTCA
>NC_087210.1:35651946-35659446 GCF_015104395.2 Macrobrachium nipponense | reverse complement strand
ACTAAAATTGATTTGGACAAAAACAAAAGTAATTGGGAACAGGTATTTATTTAAGTTTCTCTCTGAGTATTTAATATTTTGTGTGGCCTCCAGCTGTCTGCACCACAGCCTGCATTCTTGAGGGGTATGATTTCAGCAAATCGCAGAGAAGCTGACACTCAAACTCCATATCCCTGAGCACTTCGGTCACCTCTATTCGCAGGTCGTCAAGGCTTGGTATACCATCATAGTTCACTGTGCGCGCTTCAACACGATCCTATAAGATACTACCAATGTTTTCACACGCATTAAGGTTAGGGGAGCTACCTGGAAATTCACTTGACAAGTAGAAATCGATACCACTGTTTCGAAGCAGCTTCTGTGTCTGAAGAGCCTTGAAACCTGGTGCCTTATGATACAAAAATGTGACCTCTTCAACAGATAACAAATTTTCAGGATCTTTGAGGAAAGGAAATACTCCACCAGTAAGCACAGTTTCTCTGAAGTATTCGCCACTCCACGACTGTCCCTTTTCTTTGATGATCCACATTAACCGTTTGACTGTGAACCAGAGAAAAATTCCCAAACATTCAGGAAATTTCACAACTTGGCGATAGCGCACGTCATCGCTGATATCATCCAACTTTGCAGTCCAAATTATGTCATTTTTATGATTTGGGTTCCTGACTGTTTAAATGAAGAATTCATCTGATGCGGAAACATGGAGAAATTCAGCTTCATCCCAATCTTTAAGAAATGAACCACAAATCCATGCACGGTCTTCTCTCTGTTGCTGAGTGATGTTGGGCTTGTGGATAACATGAAATATCTTGATACCAGATTTTTTCAACTCATGATATACAGCACTATAACTTCTCTTCTTTCCCTTTTTTTGTTTCTAGTTCAAGCGCCAATTTACGAAAAGACTTACTTGGTCTACCCACTGCCTCAGCTATGATGTGTTTTGACTCCTGAGAAAGGACTTCAGGCCTTCCAAGTTTCTCACTCTTTTCACGATGACAGTCATATGAATTTTTGTTCCAGTTTCTTTTAATTAACAAAGGATTCATCTCTTTTAATGCATTTAGCTATCCAGGAACATGAAGTGGAAGATGCACTAGCATCCTTGGCCTCTCTGAAAGTTATAGCCCTGATTCAGTCAATCCATCTGATTTCCTCAGAGTCGTTAGCCATGGCTGTATCTAACTCCGTCACTCAGTCTGAAAATACAAGAAATGTAAAATGAAAAATAGCTGAATAGAAACTTAAGATAATGTACTTGGAGATAGGGTATTGCAGAAAACTTCATAACTTTCCATTTGTTCTGTGGAGTGGGGGCTCTAATTTCGAAACACTTGGTATATATATAGAATAATATATATATATATATATATATATATATATATATATATATATATATATATATATATATATATATATATATCTTAAAGAAGAAAGTAAATGTGTCGGGAAATCGTGGTGCGTCAGCTTTCTTGGCTTGGAGACAGAAAGAACCGAGTGACAGCCTTCCTCAAAGAAGGAATTGTTGGGTATGAAGCTGACATGGGGCTTTAAGATGTGGCTGGTAACTTCGTGAGTTTGTGCATGTAATGATGGGTTTAATCGCCCGATACTTAGTGACAAAAGTCACACGCTCCGAAGGCAAGGCAGAAGTGGTTCGGAGGACACCAGGGGTTGGAAGAAACCCATCGAAGAGGCATGGCACATTTAAAAGACTTAGGAACAGTTGACTTTGGAAAGAGAGAAGTGTGATGTGTATACATTTATCCAACATTAATTAATTAATTGTGTGTTGGGAAAAATAATGGATATGTCTTGTTTCAGATGGGTCCCATGTCATTATTCTAGAGACGGGATTCTCTAAAGAATTGACTATCGAAATGTATGTTGACAATTTGGAAGTTTGTGGTGATTACTTAGTCTAATTCAGGAGAGTAGAATGATAATTTAAAGTTTTTTTTTTTTTTTGTGGGTCAGACTTAGTTCTTAACATGAGCTTTTTTAGTCACATTTTAGTATTTACGTGAATTCATTAGTCTAGTTTACTATAGTTTGCAGAGAGACACGGCCAGTTACTGAAAGGTAAGACTTGTCACTCATTCAGTTTTGATTAGTGGGTTGTATATTTTATATAGATATATATATATAATATAATATAAGATATATATATAATAATTAATATTATATATTATATACATATACTAGAAGTTTTCACGTATCCAGACGCTATATGGGAAGCTACTGTCTTGGACTGAGTTCTACTGTGGTGTGGTATTGGGTCAGAAGGCTGAATTTCTCCAAAACTAAGACACTGAATAGCCGACCTCTCCACCTTTTCTCATTTCGTAACACTCACTTTGCAATTGTTACATGGTTCTTTATAATTCTGAATATCTTAAATGACTCTTTACCATCATCAAAAACGATTTTATTTACTGCAGTCGAGATTTGTATCTTCTCATTCAGCCAGATAAAAGGTACAAATGCGAAAATGTTTTTCTGCCATGACTGGAATGATGAATCTTCTGGGGATCTTTGTCTTTCAGACAAGGCTGCTCAGACTGGTAGTTTCATATTTATCAGAGGTTGGTAAATATGGTACTTTAGACCATCGCCGATGATGTCTCGCTCGGCTGTCTTCCAACCGTTCTTTTCCAATTGAGAACTCTATTAAGACTTCTAAATCCCTATTGAAAACGGGAGCTTCTATTGGCATCTGTAGTTGTTTCACCCACAAACTTGTGCTAGCCACTTGCTTTGCTGAGCATAAGAAACCACACTGTGAAGCAGTATCATTTGCCACACTTCCAAGTACCAGAGGCTTCCACTCGTTAACTGTGAAACCGCAGAATGGCTTCCTAACAGTATTATTAATACCGATTCTTAGAGGTACTAGAGAGACAGTCCATTAAAGGATAACTGTGCAACATCCGCTTGTTAATTTTTTCACTTGTTATGTTGTTTTATAAATAAACATTCATTTTATTTTTCCACAATTATTTAGATGTGATTTTATTCTCTCGATTTCTTTTTCTTCTTTATGCATGAGTACTGTATCATAGGAAGTCTATTGTAGTACAAGCCAGTGACTTTTTAATCCTTATCTGTATGGATATTTGTTCATTTTTTTAATAATGATTCAAGGTCAAACGGCTTCAGGAAACAATTGCCAGTGAAAGAGCGTATCAGATTCTTAAAAGAATAATATACGTATTTAAAACTACAGCTACTTTCTTGATTTAGCATTTAGAAATGTCCGTTATTCAAGCCTAGGAATATTTTGAACCGCGTAACCCCAAACAGCGGAGTATTTACAAAGCGTAGGAGGTGACAAAAAAATTCATATTGAAAACGTGGAGCCTCATTTTTGTTGTTTCGGGCACCTCCAAGATACCGTCATTTCCCATCAATAGCCCCAGACAATATGAAGTGAGGCCGAAAACGGGGTTCACAGAAAGTGAAGTGGAAAGATGAAAGTTTTATAAAAAGCGGATTCATTAATATGTGATAGGGTTGGGCGGGGCAGAGTTCGAAAGAAGTCGTTGATGAAAAGATAGAAATATTCGCTCGCAATGCACGAAAACTAAAAGCAAAGAAGAAAAAAGATTCAAAGTATAAGTCCTAATTCTCTAACTTCGAGAATTGCGTTTCTTTGGTGCCACCAGCCAGTATAAGCTCTTTTTGATGCCGAGTATAATAAGAACTACGAGATAGAGAGAGAGAGAGAGAGGAGAGAGAGAGAGAGAGAGAGAGAACCAACGCATAAAGAGGAATAGATAATGAAATGGAACTGTAACCACGGATTTAGGATTTATAGTTTGAATTTTATTTTATTTATTTATTTATTTTTTTAACTTTTCGTACATGGCTAGCGAGCATTTCTCTCTTCTCATCGGTGACCTCCTTCAAACTCTGCCCCGCCCAACCCGTCTCACATATTTATGAATGTGCTTTTCATAAAAAACTTTCATCTTTCCACTTCACTTTCTGTGAACCTTAACGCAAAGCACATTTTGCAGACGTTTTTAGGCTCTTCCATAGACCTTTCGTAACCCTCATCCCCACCTCCACTAACAACAACAAAGTAGTTTATAGGCTTACTCCCCGAGTAAGCGATATGAAAGTAACCAAGACATTTTGAAAGAGGGCGTTTCGAGGCGTTCGATTTTTCATTATGGTCTTGTGTTTTTTTGGTTCCGGTAATCTGTTTTCGAAGTTCTTGAAGCTACTGAGGGGATTGAAATCCAGAAAAGAGCGCAATTACAATATCAATATTGCTATTTTGTAGAATCCCTGAAGCAATGCTGACAATACAAGACGTTTCTCAATATTGTTTATTGTATCTCTAATACTGTTTAAATCTCCCTGATGATGTCCTGCTATTGGAACTTCACAAGTTAAAGCAAAGTTGTAAAGCATTACTACCCCGAAACGATTCTCCTTTTGCATTTTAACAATATATAAATTTTTATCTACTTACTTAATTTGGAAACTTGAATTTCAGTTCAATGGCCTCTGTTGGTTTGTTCCATCCATATAGGGTTCATCTTCTTCTTAATAATAATAATACATCAAAGAGAATTAATAATACTCTGATTCGAAGGAGAATTATATTCGTCTCTACCAGAATTGTTTACACTACTTCATCAAGAAAATATAGCAATTTCTTACCTTAAAATCATGAAATTTAAAATGATAGGCAGCTTGAAAACCCCTGAACCAGGTTCACCAGAACAATTTTTGTAATATACTTTCTACCAAATTTGGATAAAATACTATCAGTAGTTTTTAGTTTTCTATAAAAGAAAACCATGGAGATGGCTATTAGTCTGTCCTATCTTGATTTCATTTAAGGTTAAAGTTAGCCATGGTCGTGCGTCTGGCACCTTTACAACACAGGCCACCGCCGGTGCGTGGTTGAACGTTTCATGAACCGTGGCTGAATTTTATGGTCCGTGGCTGAGAGTGTCATACAGCATTATACGCTGTACAGAAAATTCGATTAAGCCGAAAAAACATCGGCGCATTTTTTACTTGTTTGCTGTTGTGGATAGAAAAATAGTTCTTGTTTGAGGGGAAAAATGGTCAACTGAAGTGATATCGGCAGGGCTCTGAAACTCTTATTTTCCATCAAGCTCTTTTGTCGTGGTAACTTTAGAAGCTTGTTTGAGATATCAAAGGTCAAAGTCTGCAGAAAAATGAAAGGAAATTTAGTACAAATATCAAAAATGCAAAGCTGTATCGTATCAACATTGGCGTTATAACTGAAAGATAAAAGCTTCCTGCAACACAGAAACATTATCGGAATAAAAACTTGACCCAACGACTAAAATAAGTGAAAAATAAACTACGAGAGAAAGATGTGGATATTCGGTGCTTATTTGAGACGCCACTTTTTGGCATGAAAAAATGAGTCCCCAGTAAGCTACATAAATCCCTCACTTCCTTTGTTTATCTTGCTTGTTAATTCAATGGTAACGCGATTTGCTCTCAAACTGAATGACTAGCGGTCCACTTCCGAATCTGAGAGGAGGGACGACATAGGTGCATTTCTGAAAAATCTGGTAAGTTTCTGTTAACCCGAATAGTGTAACGGGTACAAAATCGTTCGAAGACTGCCTTGAGTCGCAGCTGGGTCGGGAAAAGCAAGTGAGAGAGAGAGAGAGAGAGAGAGAGAGAGAGAGAAGAGAGAGAGAGAGATAAGAGAATGGCATTAGTGGACAGAATGCCTATCATCAAAATGGAAGTCTAGACAAGGTAAACCTCACTGCTCCTGAGCAAAATCAGGATATTCATGAGAAGAATGTCTCCTCCCTAAGGATTCTGGCAGCTCATGGCTCACTTCTGAGGTATCACACAGACAACTAAAATCAAAACGCATCCCCTTGAAAGTATAGTTTTAACTTCGTGCTCAATTATGCATATTTCATAAGGACCATACAACTCCAAATAGGTAACAATACGTTTAAACATCCCTTTATGCAGGAATATGCACTCATGTATCATTAAACGACAGAGGAAATCGAGAACTATTCGGATAAAACGTTTTGAGCATTTTTCAGAATTGATTTAGTCTTGCATTTTTCGTTCTCATTCTGCTAAACAAAGAGAAAGATGATTTCGCCACTCTTTCTTTCAAGGCGTGAAATAATTTCCAGGTAAAGCTGGATAAGGCGGAGCATAAAAAAAAGCGACATTTGAATCTTCTGGCATGGGGTGGGGGGAGGGTCATCAAATTAGTCCTTATGTCCGGCGCAGGTAAGAGAAAGACAAGCGGAAGTACTGGATGCTCTGGGGCATAATCGAGATGGTTAACAAGTTCATGATGCGGTCGATCTGGTAAATGACGTTGGGGAGGAGCAGGAGGAGCAAAAAACGTTTCGTGGTGGGGATCAGTGAGATGAGACAATAAAAAACCTTCTAGGAAGAGGAAGGAGATAACTACGGAGTAGGAACTGGGTCGAAGTTACCGAAAAGAGCTAAAAGAAGCACAAAGAGAGGAAGGAAATGAATGAAATAGAGGAATAAAGAGGTTTTTTTCTTTTTGCATTTTCGTGAAGGAAAGCAATAGAACGTAAGCAACAACAAAAGCAGCAGAAAAAGAGATAGATTAATACACTGCGTATCCCCGACCATATACAATTTACAGAGCAATAAATGAAAAGGCAGACCTTTGAAATCACTGGCTACACTGTCATTTTTCACATTGTACAAAGCCAATCTATTTAGAATCTAATGAAACAGGCACGACATCACATTATTTTGAATAGAAGTTGTATGAATGGAACCTTCCCTAATTTAATAAATCAATAAATAAATTGCTTGGAAGTTCACAGATACGTTTAACGGCAAGGCTCGCTCGTCATCCCAGCTAGGATCAAAGTCGTTTTAAGTTTAGCAAATGAGATAAAAGTCTTAGATATGATTAGTGAGTAACAGACGAATAGAGATGTTGCTGAAGACGAGAAGATTTTTTACAGGGTACACTTTTCTTTCAATCATACACTGCTACATTTGTTAGAGATTGGCTTCAGGTGTTACGCCTCCAATTCTAACCAGGCTTTATGAATGGAGGCTGCTAGTCCTAAACCCATCTCCATTCTGGCTAGAATTCTTCCTCAATGTATTGATCAACATAACACATAGCACATTAGGTTTCAACGAACGTCCTCAAATGACAACATTATTATTACCTGTATGTATATATGTATGTATGTATAATATATATAATATATATAATATATATAATAGATAAAAGTATATATATATAATATATATATATATTATAATATATATAATATATATCTAGTATAATATATGATATATATATATATTGTATATTATATTATAACATTTATATATATATAATATTATATATGTATACTTATATATATATATATATATATATATATATATAATATATATTAGCATATATATACAGCAGTATAACATATATATGGTATATATATAATATATAAATTATATAATTATATGTATATA
>NC_087210.1:35644446-35649446 GCF_015104395.2 Macrobrachium nipponense | reverse complement strand
GTGTGGAACTGAATTTCACCTGGTCAGTCTAAGATCGTCTCTAGTTAACATACCAACCTGCTTGTTGAATTAAACAAACGTCAACGACTTTGCGATTCTACTTTTCGCAGAAAATGGCAATAAAATAATCTCGTGATTTCAATATTGAGAGAATCTGTCAATGGTAAAATATTTGATATCTCATTTTAACCTTTGTTCAAAACGATGGCAAAATTATTCATGAAAATTCGGCAGGGAAAATTATAGGTTAACGGCAAGTGATAATTGTTTCTTACAAACTACGTAAATGTCTTAATTAAACATTTCAAAGTCAAGGGATATAATAAAGTAATTTTCTGCATTGGCCTCTTAAGATCGTTAAATCTCTCTTCTTTCCTGTTGACAGGGATTTTACAAATTTAGTCGTAAATAATTCTGGGACTGCAAATATGGAGACAAAGCAGAATGTTTAACATTGAGAGGATATTTACACGCATAAGCATGCCAAAAAGCCAGTAGAAATATTTTGTCAATATAAATCATTCACGTGACTTCAAGAGGAAGAATTTCGACTAAAACTTGTTATTCAAAATAGCAAGTAGAATAATTACTGTACTGACTATTTTTAAAGCTTTCTGCATATAGCAATTTCAGTAAAATTCATAATTTAAAACACAAATAAAAATAGACGTACGAATGTAAAATAGAATTTATTACAATAGAAAGTGATTAAGAACTTTTACTTTTCATTTAAACCTCCATTAAAATTTGCCTTCCCTTTTTAAGGTATGTTTACTGTAAATAGAGAAACCATTCGAGGATACGCCTCTCCCGCTGTAGTTTGTATTTGCAGTATATTTACAACGATGGTTTCATATATATGTGTGCATGTGTGTGCGCGCGTGTGTATGTAAGTTCATATATATTTGCTTTAACCATAACGACCTACTGATTCCCGAGTCCACTCTTTTTGGATTCGCTAGTAACTGTATAGCTATTGATTCAAAGCAGCTTCCAGTAGAAAGTTTTGAACTCTCACACGTTGGGATAAAATGAGGCTAAGCTAAATCGCTCTGCCACGAAGAAGGATGGATGCTTATTTCACCTCATCCATACTGAGGTCTGCCGGATTCAGATATATTTTGTTACAGCTGAATTTGACACATCTTCACCATCCTAGTACATAGTTTCAGCATTTATTACGCAGTTCGCAATCGCACACACCAGAAGCAACCCGCTACCCGCTGAATCAAACCCAAGCATTTGTTATTTGAAATTTTGTTCTGAAGTTGGGATTTAATTAAGGTTTTTATGTGACGTCTATATCTTAAAGTCGATAAATTAACGAATTTATACAAACATACATACATACATACACACTTAAACACTCATGGCACACACATACACACACACAACACACACACACACACACATATATATATATATATATAATATATATATATATATATATATATATATGTGTGTGTGTGTGTGTGTGTGTGTGTGTGTCTGTGTCTGTGTATCTGTGTGTGTGTGTGTGTGTGTGTGTGTGTGTGTACATAATAAGAGCCTGAAAAGGCAGAACTTCATTTTCAGAAAATGGTAGCTCTCTAGCAGCCTCCCTTACTATCGTTAACGGTATAATTTCTTTCCGTTGTAATCTTAAATTTTCATTGGCTTAGAGCAATGGCATTGTTCTCCTTCTCGAGGTTTTTTGACGTATATTTACTGATTCCTGTATTTATGTGGCTATAAGAACCACAAAATTTATTCAGGTGCCGAGGCCATGGCGTCAGCGAAGTTGTCGAGATTATTGCACGAAACATAAGCACTTTTCCAACATCATGCAGGAAAAAATTGGATGTTGACCACTCTTCAGGTTTTCCTGTGTTAATAATTTTATTTGTTTGCTAACTCATTTTCCATCCATCTTTAGGGAATGTCTAAACTACTGAAAATATGCCGCGAAGGCAACAGATGTTGGAAGCATGACTAATTAGCAAAAGTAATTTAGTTACATGTCTTCACTTTTGCAAAGACGATCTTCGGCCGTATGAACTGGGAACCTAGAGGCCTTTTGATCTCCTCATCAAGTCTCACCCCAGAGTCTAATAATCGCTATCCTCCCTTAAAGAAGAAAAAGAAGAAGAAGAAGAAGAAGAAAACTCTTCCTCACCTGACAGATTGTAAGAGTGAAGCCTTGATGTGCTAATATCGTTTTAATTATCGAGTCTACAGATTCTGGCAGAGCGATGAAGGTAGACACGCACGAGATTTTAACCTCTTACTGACGCTACGGCTACTACTACCTACTGCTGCTGCTGCTGCTGCTGCTGCTGCTGCTGCTGGTGGTGGTGGTGGTGGTGGTATAACTATTGTATCTGTTGTAATAATAATAATAAGATGAAAAAAAGCTGTGGAGTGAAAGAATTGGAAATTATTTGCAAATATTGGGGTTCTTGGGCCAGCTTCCTTCATGCGAAAGTAGATTGGTTTTTGAATGGTGAAAGCTTTTGATGATAATTCTGACTTTGAAGGTTGTGCTCTAAATCTAAGTATAGACTTATAATGTATATCAACAGGAAGATCGGTTATTGAAAACAAGGCTGATATAGAAACGCTTTAGAATATTTACATTTCAGTTTACAATGATAACGATGTTATCCGATTCACTATTCACGAGGTATTAAAATTTGTCAAAGTTGGAATAAGACTGAAAACTTCATATTCATTTTTTACAGCTAGGACGAATACCTTTTTAACCATTACCTATGTCAATCTTGATATGGATAGCCAAATGTAAATGCAGTGTGACAATGGGAGCCGTAACCGTTAACATGTGCCCTTCAAAACCTGACCAGATACTAATTCAGCTAGTTGGTTTTTTTTTCTACTTGCGAATTAGGAGCAAAGTGAATACTAGAGTGAAAACAACTCATTTAGGTGGCCCAGGAACTAGCCTAGATATTATGGTATATATATATATATATATATATATATATATATATATATATATATATATATATATATATATATATATATGTATATATATATATATATATATATATATATATATATATATATATATATATTGCTTTGCGCTTGCGATAAGATTTCACAGTGGTCACTCCAGGCGTGAAAATCAGGAGGCGAGATGCTACTCTTGGGCCCATTAGCGATAAGCTATGGCCCACCATTCTCGCCTTAACCCCTTGTGGATGGGTAACATACATACATATATATGTTAAAGATTTGACACCTTACAGTTTGAACGAATCTTGTGGTAAAAAGGTTCCAAGTGCCATTTATCACTACTGGCTACTCTTCACATCCCTGTATGAGAGTCAAAGTGAGCTGGGAGAGATTCAGTCTTGCTTGAGGTGGTAAAGGGGATGTTGTCCCCACTTCCCATCAAAGGATGCGTTGTAAATATCCTCAGAATTGTTCCTGATTTTAGTCTTTATCTGTTATGCTGTTATAAACATACTCAGAATTTGTTCCTGATTTTAGTTCTTATCCGTTATGATATTGTCTGAGCTGTAATTATAATTTCACAAAATAAGATAAAAAGAAATGTTAGAAAAAACACTTATAACTGGGTAAAATTAGCATATTGTTACAGCTATCTTAGGAAAAGAGGCCGGTACCAGGTTGGAAATATTCATTTTCAACTTCCAGTGGAAGGTACAGAAATTTTGTTAGATCTTTTTTTCTTATACCTTGGGCATAATGCATATTGATCTA
Organism: Macrobrachium nipponense; assembly: GCF_015104395.2. Classification (NCBI taxonomy): domain Eukaryota; kingdom Metazoa; phylum Arthropoda; class Malacostraca; order Decapoda; family Palaemonidae; genus Macrobrachium; species Macrobrachium nipponense. The sequence goes on along the minus strand of NC_087210.1, from coordinate 35,645,723 downwards.
TTTCCACTGATTTTCTTAAATTAATCATCCTTAAATTTAACCCGGTCATGGGTGTATGCATTAGCTTATATTAGTCCAAACTGTGAGGGTTTAGGCTCCGCCCTCCCTCACAGCCAACTGTCTCACCCTTTGAACTCTGTTTTCCTTTTCATTGCTGTCGTACCAATTTCTCTTCCAGCTTGGGCCCTCAGGCATTGGACGGCCCAATGGACGCCAACGTAAGCTGGCAAAATTAACAGCGAACTACTGAAACTACCCCAGGAAGGAAGATGAGGCAGTGTGGGAAACGTGCCATGTATAAGGGAGAGGTGACTGCCTCTCGTCCTAAAGATTGAGACCCAGCCAGCATCTTAGACAGACCCTGTCAGCAGGTCATATGCCCATCGATTCCCTTCCCCCCTTCCTGCTACTAAGTTACTTTTGTGGTGCTTACAATCCATATTCCACCCAAGGTCCCTTAATTAAAGTCTGGCTACTGTACTCAAATCATCATCATCGTGTGAACTAAAGCACAGTCATATTTGGAAACTATTTCAGCCCACATTCTCTTACTTTATTTCATTGCTGCTCGCTTTATACTCGCTCTCCTTACAACTCCTTCAGAGACTAAGTGAAGTGGTGTAAATTCTTGTGGGTCATAAGACATAAGTGTCATTTCATTTTGCATAACCTTATCTGCTTTGAATGATTTACTCTCCCACCTTTAGTAATCAAAGTTATAGTACATTCCTGCTTTGCTGATTAGGTCACCATACTTGTTGTGGACTCCTCTGTGTTTCCACGGTACCAGGCTTCCCTCAACTCCATCACTGGGCAAGTTCTACTCAATGGAAGAAGATTAAGATTTATTTTATGCTCTTTGTAAAGAATTTTCAATGTCCTATTTCCCTTAGCATAGTCCTTAGAGGTTTCCCCAATAGTATTAGCTTTGTTAGTGGCCCTATTTGCTTCGATACTTAATGTAATCACGGTGCCACGGAGTTGAGTTGGAAGCCCTTTTTACTCCAGCTATGCTTAATGTAACCTTGCACGCCCACGCCTGTAACAATATATATATATATATATATATATATATATATATATATATATATATATATATGTATGTATGTATACACACACACACACACACACATATATATATATATATAATATATATATATATATATATATATATAGATATGATTCATAATCTATATATAATATATACAGAACACTTCCTAATGTTAATCTCTCCTTTGGACTGCGTCTCGTCAGCAGTATTTCAAACCCTTGTACAT
>NC_087210.1:35636946-35639446 GCF_015104395.2 Macrobrachium nipponense | reverse complement strand
TGTTCATCACATGTTGGGGAAGCAAACTCAATTATCAATTTCATAGCGCTGCTAAATATTGGTTTTGTAAGGAATTAAGTGAGTTCACGGAAATATCGTCGAATATCCGGCAAATAAACAACAATCTGACATCCAGAACAGCACTGCGAAAACTTCGGCTTTCCCTTTCCGACGTGAGGTTTTTGACTCATAATGCAAGTCATTTAACAACAAATATAAATGAATTTGTATTTTCTCCAAACCGAGTTATAAATACAAACATATTATTATCTGGTGCACATGAAAGTATCATAAATCATGTTCATATCAGTCTTGAAACCTTTGCCCCTTTCATTCTAAAGCAAAGGGTTTACAAGCATACTACTGAATTTAAAGTATCGCTAATTACCTTTGACTTAATCAAAATCGCTACATTCCTTTTCTCTGAGTCATGGGGACACTGAAACTTTGAAAAAGGCACAATTCGTGGTTATTCACATCAGTAATGCGATGCTTAGGCCCAAGCTGGACAATAACTATTCTAAACTTAGAGTTCATCATCCATGTAATATACTTGCTGTGGACACACAAAGTAGAAAGAAAGAAAAATGGATCCGTATAGCGAATCATAAATAAGATATATATGAGTAATTTCTCTCTCTCTCTCTCTCTCTTCTCTCTCTCTCTCTCTCTCTCTCTCTCTCTCTCTCTCTGAGTCAACCCTTTAAATTTTGTGTACAGATCGCTCAGATTTTTGTTCTCATTTTATCCTATATAAATAGGGCTTCCTATATGAGATTTTAGTTTAACAAATAGAATGTTTGAAAATTTCTTAGATTTATATAGCACATGTTTCCTTTAAAAGAACGTTCTACAACAATATGGTAAAATGTTGCCAAAACTTTACCTAACTGTGCCCATAACTTTTTCTTTTGTGTAATTGTCTGGCTGTTTTTATCTAGCTAAGGCGTAGTTAAAAATGACAGCAGTGTTTATGTGCTTTTTTTTCCATTATTCTTTATGATGACATTAATTTCGTAATTAATTTTTGTAGTTCAGTAAAAATCCTATCTTTCTTACCAGCTCTATATTTTTAAAAGAAAGTAAAAAATGCTCCGAAGTTTTTTCGGCGCAGTCCAGTTTTCTGTACAATGTATAATGCTGTATAAAACCATCAGCCATAACCGGAACCGGTAAGGTTTCATTTGTTCGCCAGATGCGGTAGAGTGAGGGTGCGTCCCATGCCTCCGGAAAGTGCTGCCAGCTGCACGATCAATGGCTTACTTTTAACCCTAAATAAAATAAAAACTACTAAAGCTAGAGGATTACAATTTGGTATGTTCGATGATCTGAGGGCGAAGAGAATAAAGGACGGACGCACGGACACACAAAACCGGCACGACGGTTTTCTTTTACAGAAAACTAAAAACCAGCCATCCACATTCCTTAGGTATACCATAATACTCTTACTGAACGCTACACATTTTCTTGTACAATAGAAGAATCACAACTCTTACCTAGTCCTTCGCAATTTTTCACGTTTTCTGATCAGACAGTCAACTATTGTAACCGTACTGAAGTAATTTGTATGTAATCCCATCAGTTCCAAATGTCTTTCTTTTTTATCCTAATTTCTGCATTGCCCTTGCCATAATTTCAACAGTAAATTCTACGTGCATTCTCAAATTGATACAAAGTCTCTCCACTCTTACAGTCTCTTCTATATGAAATCCATTTCCTCCTTTAAAAACCTCTTTTCTATCTAAATAACATTCTTAGATTCCCCAAGTATTTTTTTATTATTCTTTTCTATCCAACTTTCTTCTTGATCATCTCCATTCTCTGTACAAGATCATCTCTTCTTCGTTTCAGTTGTGCTTTTAACAATAGCGAATTTTCTATTGCCTAGTCACTAATTTCATCATTTAGTAACTTAGAGTTTTACCCCTTCTTCGTAAGTGCCAATACCCATAAATCTACTTGGTAGCCAGCAAGCCAGCATTGAAAGTTGCCTCAAGCGCAATCTACATATCCTTGGTACTGAAGACTTATCTTACATACGTGGTGTACTTATACATATATATTGTCAAGGGAATGAGAAAAACTCAACGAATTAAGGGTAATACTCAAACTTGTGTCTCAGTTAGGGCAGATACGGAACGCTAAACAGAGTATCAGAGAGGTCAAATTGGCTCGCTAGTACATGAAATCCTTAAGATGATTTACAGCAAAATGTGTTGCTATAGAGAGGGCATTATTCAGTTTGCCATAATTTCTTAATGAAGTAAAAATCTAAACTAAATTTTACTGCTTAATAGGAGTCAGCTTTACATCAATAATATTGGTATATTCCGCTTCGTATTTATCCTGACATATCGAGCAGTTATCCGGAGAACTGATCTGGGATTCAGTTAATCTAAACAGCCAGTCATCAAGAACACTCTCTTTCAGTTTCCTCCTGCTATTCAGCTGAAATTCTGTTGCATATGTTGTACATTTTGTATATGGTTGCGGTAGTAAT
>NC_087210.1:35624446-35631946 GCF_015104395.2 Macrobrachium nipponense | reverse complement strand
TCTGGTTAGTCAAATAGATAGATGAAATATGTAATAATTTGTGAAAACCTCTACAGTACAATGAGTCTAAATACGTATTATACCAAAGGAAAACTGCTCCTCAAATCGTGTCACACGTTTTACTTGTTAACCAAGGACACTGAAATAGATTATTTAATGAAGAGATGGAAAATAGTTTCGTATATGTCCCATCTCTGCCCGTGCAGAAGGTTTTCTATTACCAAGAGCTTGCTTTCTTGCAGTTTCTACTTTTCAAGGTGAAAATTAGAGAAACATGAACAGTATCTCTTTGATAATATCAATTACTTATTTTAGAATGTTATTTACGTTATTTATTTTAGAATGTTATTTAAAAACGTTGTTGGTGTGCAAATTCATTTCGGATGTCCAATAACAACAGGAAGGTTAGACCAGGTTTTCTCTACTTTTACATAAAACTGATGAACTAAACTTTCCTCCATCAAGTTTGATATTAGAACACGGTGGATTTTTTGTAGTGAAAGCGTCGTTATCAGAAGCAGTATATATATGTACCATTCCAGTGCGTTGTCACGAATGGAAAAGGGAAAAATAAATAATGTTTTAAGCTGAAAATAAAGGAAAAAAAGTTATATCACAGTTTTTGAAAGCATTAACCTTCCATTTCTCCTCGGTCTCATAAAAATACAGTAAATGAGTTTGAATACAACAGAGAAAATATCATTGACACTTCAAGAAATGAAACAGGAGCCGAGTGCTTAAAGGTAATGGTAGATAGCAAACTGCCATCATCGTCGCTTCCCTCTCCAAAACCAAATGCAATTAAAAGAATGCCGCTCCTCAGAATTTTTCCCTTCAACTCTGCTGTCTTTCAGTTCCCTCTCCCTCTCCCCCTCCATTCCCGTCCCTTCCCCATCCCTTATTTACCCAATTCCCTTTGGGAGCGTATCCCAAATTTTTTGTTTTCAGGAGTCCACGTTTTTTCCGAACCACCGACCTTAGATTCCCCTTAACAGTTAATTAACACTATAAATGATTGAACACACGTTATGGTACAAACCCCTTAATTGGTTGGCGCATGACCAATAGGGAGCTGTGTCCGAAAATCGCTCCCGAATCTGACCCTCCATCACATTAAATGACCCCCCACACCAACTCGACCCTCATCCTCACCTTTTTTTTCTCCCTGCGAAAGGCCCTTTCAATCTCAACCTTTTTTTTCTCCACTGCGATAAGGCCCTTTTCAAGTTTGCATTGGCGTGTTTGGATTGTGTTTCATCCGCGTACAAAGAAAATAGCTTTCTAAAGTTGGATGGAAACTTTTGGCTTCCAATTGTAGAGCTGGTGGAATGGCACAAATGAGTGTGGAAGAATTTGGCGGAATGTGTGCCTCAATTTATGAATAAACTATCCATACTGAGCCTTTGTGTGTGCAACTTTATCTCTCTCTCTCTCTCTCTCTCTCTCTCTCTCTCTCTCTCTATATATATATATATATATACATATATATATATATATATATATATTATATATATATATATATATATATATATATATATAATATATATATATATATATATAGATAGATAGATATATATATGCAATATAAAAAAAACACTGTATCGTGCTTCTAAGAAATCAATAGAGGGATCCACAGTAATATCCTTGTTTATCTAGATATAATATGTTTATACAAAGCTTAAAGCTTTCGTCCATCCTCCTGTGGACTTGATCAAGTCCACAGGAGGATGGGACGAAAGCTTTAAGCTTTGTATAAACATATTATATCTAGATAAACAAGGATATTACTGTGGATCCCTCTATTGAGATATATATATCATACATATATATATATATATATATAATATTATATATATATATATATATGTGGTGTGTGTGTGTGTAGTGTGTGTGGTAATTTTTATATATAATATATATTAGATATATATATAAATATATATATATATATATATATATATAGAATATAATACTATATATATATATATATATTATAGATATCTAATATATATATATATATATATATATGTAATGTGTGTGTGTAGTGTGGTGTGTGTGTGTGTCTGTGTGTCTGTGCATTAATAGTATATATATATATATAATATTATATAATTATATATATATATATAGATGAGAGAGAGAGAGAGAGAGAGAGAGAGAGAGAGAGAAGAGATTTTCTGTGTGTGTCCGTACCTGTGTGTGTGCCTGTGTCTGAGAGAGAGATAGAGAGAGTTTGATTGCGCATGAAGGAATTTTTTACTGCTTTAAAGATTTTACTACGTTCCGGTAAACTGATTCCTTCATTAAAGATCTAACCTGTGAAGCTGATCATACATTGGACTCTCCTTGGTAATGCAGACTGAATAATGCCTAAATAGGGTGACAAAGCATATTGTTTTAATTTTTTATGGAAAGGCATAATCTGCATATATCAAACACTTTCTCTGTAATTAGTTTTTGGAAATCTCTCAAGTTCGGTTTGCCATGTCTTTCATTATTTTCTAAGTCAAGATCATGCCTTTCCACCGCATATTGTGGATCTATTTTATGAGCTAAGGGGGTTTGTGTGTTTAAAAAACCCTTCCCTTTGTTGATGCATACTTTGTTTTTTCCATATTAAATCAATATCTAATCTTGTCTACTGGGAAGTTTCTTTATACTTTTAGATTAGGGATCCAATAATCTTCTCTCTTCTAATTATTTTAACAATACATTGAACCAACATTACCAATATTGTTTACTATTTGTATTCATATCTGTGTTTTCATGCTCGTTTATGTAAATATTAATGCACGTTTAAGCCTCATGCTAACTATGGACCCTCCCCACATGCCTGTTTTATAACAGGAAAAATCCTTTGAGGAATGAGTGAAATACAAGTGTGAAGAAGTGGAAGTAAGAAGAAATACTGAGACTGAGCAAATACATTTTTGGAGTAAGGGAATGTTACAGAGTAAATCAGGAAACGAAAATGAAGGAAACAATAACGAACAAGGAAGAATAAATGAAAGCTTAGTGTTTCTCACCTTCTGTTCTGTGCTGATGCTTTTTAATCCAACTTCGATGAGGATGATGCGGCGATTTCTATGAAGATGACGATGGCTGCTAACTAAGGAAGGAACATAGTTTTCTGGAGGAGGAACAAAAGATCCTCATCCTTCTCTTGCTCCTCTTCAGCTTCCATTCCTTTACTTTAGATAAACATCGACGTCTTCCTCTTAGCTTTATTCGTGTCACTTATTGCTTGCAGCTATTCCAGACAAGAGGTTGATGAAGAAAATCTATAGGCTTCTCTTGCTATGCACTGAAATCCCCGGTTTGAGTCCAGTTCCTTGGAGAGCATAGCATTTCGTTTTGCCGTACTAGCTCGGTAGCAAAGATCAGTAACCACTGGATTTAGAGTAGATATCTATATAGGACGGTACATCGACAGCAAAGATCAGTAACCACTGGATTTAGAGTAAATATCTAGGACGGTACATAAAGTTCAAGAATTATCTGGAACGTCAAATAAGTTTACCAAGTATTTCCTTGGATGCACTTGGTAACCTTATGCTTTTCAATCTTATTGAACCTTAATTCTTGGCTATTTATTTGCGGGAGAATGACATTTTGCCAGCATCCCAAGACCTAAACTTTCAGCCACTTCCTTCAAATTATTGGTGTGTACCATTTTCACATGTTCTAATCTCAGTTGCATGTAATGAGGTTTTAATTGCTATGGTTATTCCGTTCCAGACAATTGCTTTTTCAACAGTAAAAATCTTGCAAAAATAACTGCCATTTTTATCCTGATCTGCTTTTACAAAGGTTTAAGAAAAATTCAAATTTTTGGTAGTTTCTGTCCTTAGTTCCTTAAAAAAAAAAAAAAAAAAAAAAAAAAAAAAAAAAAACAAAAAAAAAAAAAAAAAAAAAAAAAAAAAAAAAAAAAAAAACTTGTATCTTACTTCATATAGTAGTAGTTTCAGTAGCTTTGCCATAAAAGAAATATCCTTGTTCTCCTATAGTCAAAGTTTAGTCTTATTCTGGTTAAGGCGTTTAGCGAAGATGATTCTTCAGAATTTACTGTGGTTCATTGCCTTGGTACTTGTTCTAAAAGTGTGCCCCAACTTTGCAGATGAAGCAGCAGATGATCCTGGAAAAGCGAAGCTGGGTTGTGATTGTATGTTGAATGTTACACTTGTAGTGAATATGACTGACAGATTCCAGATTCACAAATTCACGCACACGGATCCACATGTTTATGCGCTTGCACATCGCACAAATGCACACACTCTCACACATGCACAGGTGCTTGCACCCACCAAACACATTTTATGAAGGCTTTGACTTTTACCTGCGCCTATCAAGTTACAAGGTAATGTTTTCACTCAGTTTTGATTATGCATTTTGGAGGATGAATACATATATAATGACCAGGGGAACAGGTTGTGTAGAAACAATGAAGATGCATTCACCGGTTCAGCTTGTTCTAATCAACTGTAAATTGGCCCTTTTTTTTCTTTTTTTCTGCTGGAAAAGTCAGATAACCCAATGGAGCAAATAGAGAATTTTGGCTGTTCAATTGGTCCGAGCTTTTCGACATCATAAGTATATTTTTCCTAATTAATGTGTATATCAATAATCTGGTATTTAGATTGACCAAACTTAGCAATAAAACACCAAAGGCCTAGGTCCAATTCAAGGACCTGAAAGGGAAAGGTGGACTTGAGCCATTATCATATATTTTAGAGCAAATATGGTCAAAGTTGACCATGCTATGGTTTGGCGATGGTAGGCACGCTACTTAGCAAGTTTGTTTCAATTGTCTTTTCTTATAATGATTATTATCGTAGTTTTGAAAAATGCTTACAAACCGGTAAAAGTTAAAACAACTGAAAGGAGGTAGATTGTACAGTATACATATCAATCTATACACACTTTTCAGGTAATAAGACTCTCAAGAAAAGAAAAAAAAGAAGTCTGGCACATTTTTTAAAAACTTTTCCCATTCCTCTGCCATCGCTCGCCACCCCATTTGCCCCGAGCTTCGGTCATAGTTTCCTTCACTTTCCAGGGAGAAGTTTTTCATAAATCGACTTCCAGCCATTGGAAAATGACGCCCGCTCCTTCGCACCTCGCCACCCGTACCTTAAGGAGGGTCTAAGTTAATTTGAGCCAGAGATCATAACATGAATTCTTTTCTTTAAACGTTGTGTTCTCTCTCTCTCTCTCTCTCTCTCTCTCTCTCTCTCTCTCTCTCTCGTACCTTCATTTTAATAGCCTTGTTTTACACCCTCAGTCATTTGCGTAATTATATATACAAACATATTAGTATACATATTTTATATATATACATGCTGTATTTGGAATTTGTTCAAGATAAGTTTCTTAATTTCCTTTTCATAATCATCGCTGTCTGTAAACGGTTCATAGATGACAACATTAATTCCAATATTCCCTTAATATTGGAATTAATGTTTTAATACAAGGGTTTACTTCTTTGCTTAATGTGTACCTCATTAGTTTATAATGTTTAATGTTTTGTCCGAGACGTAAGTATCGTTGGATCTACAAGACAAAAGAAAGTTGAGGGCAATCAAAGCGCATAAATCAACAGGTTCGAATGATTGCGCAAACATCGAGTAACTGATCATTGTGTATTTTAGTAACTCTTTCAAGCAAAGAAAACTTAACAAACAAAGAATACCCAACCTCAGCTATCGGTTATCCTCCAGTTGTACCAAGCAACACCCTTGAAAATATTAAAGCATATACCGACTAACTTGCATAAGAATCGCGTAAAAAAAAGTACTCGACGCTTTCGCTTCTCCTGAAACATTTCTGGTTCTTTAAAATCGATATCATTTCATCCGTTATTTTCATATCGGGTGTTATATTCAAATTCACATCTGCCTGCAATATTCATTCAAGCAAACTAGTGAACTTGTGTAATGCTTATATTGACAGATCTTTTTTTTTCAAAGAATTGCTGATATATTTCACAAAGGATTCACATTTCATGCTGCTTTTTGTTATTAGGTTTTCCGTATTTACCTCATATGTTCGGTGATCAAATACTTTTGAAAAATATTATATTAATAGAATGTTTACAGAACATTTTTTACTATTGATATATTTCAGTAATGTATTTGACCATATTTTCATGTATTATTATTCGTTCATATCTTTCAGAAATTAAACCGATTTCATATATTCTACAACCTCATATCTGTCATCATGTGCAATAATTGATTGTGTACAATAATTGATTATGTAATTCTCAGATCCAAACAATGGCGCTTGTCTAAACGAACTCATTGGTGGATTAGCAGTCAATAGCGGGCGTGTGTTCTTTACCTTCAGACAGAGAGCTTTTGTCGTAGAACTGTAAACGATATCAAAATAGTAGGGAGAAAATAATTGTCCGAAATGGCAGGATGTTTGACCGCAGTCTTCCGCTAAGCTTTGATCGCAAAAAGCGACGAGAGAAAATGTTACGTTTCCGCCAGATTGTAGTATAAAGGAGAGAGAAAGAGGGCAGGGGAATGAGAGGGAGTTAAGCGGAGTCATTATTGCTTTCAATAATTAACGAAAATGACCGTAAGGGACTGCGTAGTTGCCGTAATACGGTGTATGTTCAATGTCCTTCATTTTTTCCTTTTATTTTGGGGGCTTCTGTTTTTTTTTTAGGAACCGGATGGGTAATTAAAGCTGTTTTTACTATTGTGTTGCGCTTTAAAGTACCGTTCCAACACTGATGGAGTTTGTATTAGTTCGCTTGTTTCCCCGTTCCTCTGCGTTTTTAATGCCTTTGCCTTTTTGCCCAAACATTTCCATTGAAAAGACATCCTTACTTCACAATTAGAACTAATTAGTCTATCTCGCTGGTCTGCTCTGCTGCCTCATCTGAGAGAAAGAAAACATTTACGGGAGATAAAAGGAAATAATTTTCATAAAATTTCTAAAAAGCTTTCGTTTTGCTGCTGTCCTGCTGCGTGTAGTAGTATTCGCTGCATTGGAGGTGAATATTGTTTACGTAATTGTGCTACTTTGATCTACGTTAATTTTTTACAGATTTATTTCTATTTCTATGGGATTAGGATAAAAAACTTTCAAGGTGTTTTTATTTTGCTGTTCTTTGGGTATTCGTACTGAGACAATCACACGACTATTATCGAGGAATGGAATCGAGAAGAATTGATTACATTATAGGAAAGTATTTCGTTCTCTCTCTCTCTGTCTCTCTGTCTCTCTGTCTCTCTCTCTCTCTCTCTCTCTCTCTCTCTCACCTAGTACCTCAGAATACAAAGGCCAAAACTTGGTTTCTCTACTGTGAAAGTTGGTAGATGGCATACTATTCTTATTATTGTTATTATGATGATTTGTACTTTTATTCGCTTCTATTTTCAATGTTCGTTGTAATAATAAAACTGGTTGCTTTTATAGCTTGAGTTGCCGAAATTAGTTTAAAGACTTTGAGCAGATCATTCACCATTTTCAGGAAGGTAAACGTTATATACA
>NC_087210.1:35611946-35621946 GCF_015104395.2 Macrobrachium nipponense | reverse complement strand
CCGTCAACAAATGTAAGGTGCTAAATTTGACCTGAGTTAGCAAGACTGATGTTACGAAAATAGTACGAGAGCAAAATAAATTAAATGAATGGGCGGGATACACTGACATATGATTTCTGGTCCGTTCGCTAAATTGCTCTTTAGATTATTTGCATGGTTCACTGCCCATTACTATGAACGCTGGCATATTAGTGGCAATTATATATAACCTGGAAGGGAACTTGAGTGACTTGATGAGTCTGGGTAACTCTATCCTTTTAATGACTTCAGCTATTATTGTGAAGCTGTTCGGGTGAAGTCTTTTAAAGGAAAATTGTTCATTGAAAGACCCAGAGGATCCACAGAATGTTTTTCGTGCTGGTCATTCTACTATTACTCCGCTGGCAATCGTAAATTGTATAAGCGTATTTTACTCATTCTTTTCAAAGCATTTAAAATAATGGACCACACACATACCTACATACATTTATCAAAAGGTGTTAATCAAGACGGATTTTTGCCGAGCGTTCTCTTTTGTTTGTATAGAGATCCACCTATTTTAATAAAAAAAATTCTCTTAATGAAGTTGTAGATATGAAATCGCCGTGTCTAAAATGATAACGTAGTCTTTTCAATATATTTGCTATTGTTTCATAGATTTCAAATAGCAAAAATATATTCCGTAAATCAGTGATAGTGACTCACTTAAATTAAGCTATTTATTTTTAGTTAACACATCTTTCTCGATACAAATATTTTCAACGAGCAATGAGGAAATTTGGTTGCAGGTTTGGCTATATATTCTGGAAACTGGTTTTTTGCTAATTCCAATATGACTTCGAACTTTTATCGGAAATTGTCTTTGAAAACAAAATGTCAGTATATACGAAGAAATAGTTTGATGAAGTATAAGAAAAAGATATATATATAGAAAAAGTCACCGAATAAATAGAATTCTAGAAGAATTTCTTTTCGAATAGGAACTGCAGATCTACTCAGGAGAAAAGTTGTGGTGATGTGCTATTTCGTTATTTCTTCAATTTTCAAATCAAATCAACTTTGTTTTTATTACTTTTTTCTCTCACAAAATATGATACTTTTCCTAAATCATGTTATCCTCTGAAGACGGTTGTATTTCTCTTCGTGATAGGTCATTCACAGAAAAATAATTAACTTCGTGAAACTTAACTTATCATTTACAATTATTTAAGAGCAATATATATATATATATATATATATATATATATATATATATATATATATATATATAATATTTTAAATCAACTAGCTGAAAGCCAGGGTGCAACCTTTAGGAGGAAAATATACGTACAACATACATACATACATACATACACACACACACACACACACACATATATATATATATATAATATATATATATATATATATATGTGTGTGTGGGGTGTGTGTGTGTGTGTGTGTGTGTGTGTGTGTGTGCGTGTATGTGGAGCGGAAGATGAGACATTACATTTGCCGACGTGCACTGTTATGTACTGTGAAAGTACTATATATCAAATGCCAGACTGCTTCTCCCGATTTCTTTTTAACAACACCATAACGTCAGTTTACTCAGGGAGAGGACGAAATTAAAATGAGCCAAATCAAATAAAAGGGAAGAATCGGGGCGGGAACGAAGGAAGAGTCTTTTCCCGGAATTCAGGAAGAGGAAGAAAAATGCCCTGTTGGGGCAAATAAAAAAGTCTGTCCCAAGACGAGTATGCGACGTCTACGAGACGTGCAGGAGGCAGTCCTCTAAGCACTTGCTAAACAGTATAATCTCCTTGACGCCTCGAACGGCCGACATCTTAGACCTCGAAGGAAATTTAATTTGCAAAAGAGGGTGATTCAGAGGCAACGAGGATACTCAGTAAGGAGGGAAAGGCAATGCAAACCCATACCATGTTTATATTAAGTCGGTTGACTCAGAGAGAGAGAGAGAGAGAGAGAGAGAGAGAGAGAGAGAGAGAATAATTTTCTAAAGTAGGGTTCGTAGCGTTGAAAGTTTTCTAGAAACATTACTCATCACTGTCAACTTACTGTACACACACACGCACGCGCACATGTATAAGTATATATATATATATATATATATATATATATATATTATATATATATATATATATATATATATATATATATATATAATATGTATACATGAAAATAATTTTTTACATCCTAGTGATTTACATACAAGCATTAATCTACAAATGTCCTTTAATATCTAATTCCCTCTACCTCGGAATTATTATATTTTTCCTATTTATTAACCGAAGGAGAATTTGTTAGTTGGTAAGAAATTCGTCGGCTCTTGGACTCGAACGACGGAAAGGAAAAAACAAACCAAAAACTCAAGACGTATATGACGCGCTTTCAACCCACATGACTAGTCAAGAAATAGTCATGTGGGTTAAAGCGCTTCACTGTACGTCTTTTAATTCTTAGTTGCCCTGGTTTGAGTCCATGAGCCGTCGAATTTGCTTATCGATAAAAATTCGCCCCTTCGGTTAACAGATTTGAAAATGTAATTCCGAGGTAGAGGGAATTAGATATTAATGAACATTAAATTTTGTAGCTTAATGCTTATCCTATATATATATATATATATATATATATAATATATATATATAATGATATAATATATATATATACCTACATATATATATAAATATAAAATATAGGATATATATATATAATATATATATATATAGATATAATAATATATATATATATATATATATATATATATTGTTACGTATATAGGGCCTTGAGAAGAAGCTAGATACGTAAACAGAAATGATTGAGGGATTTCAAGAGGGAATTGCTTTGACTTACCGTAAACTGATAGTTATTAATGAATACTTTAGAGGGAAGGTCGCCAGAAAACTCAGCTCGTTACTTAACAACTATTTATTTTACTAAAAGGCCCGTGCTGGGCTGGAGAAAAGGTAAATTATGGCTCCGTTGAGCCGTTATAGCTGGTTTTCATACACTTGGGTAATGCAACACTTGCGGGCAGAGACATGACACGTGCTCAGGGAATCTGGAAAAGAATCCAGATTAAACGAGATAAAAGGAAAATGACTTCTTGCTTTGATTAAGGCTGATTAATTCTCTAACTTGGGGAAGGTAAACTCGAATGGTTCATGAGGTATACACGAAAGCTTGGTCTTTAACAAGTCACAAAGGGGAGCACGTGGCCCCCGATGAGGACAAAGGGCTTTGATGTAGAAGGGGTAAAAAATGAGAATTGAAAATGAATTTAGCAAGAGTCGTACGGTAGTAAAAAGGTGCTGGGTTGAAGTTTACACTTTCAGACGTACCTTTATGCAATATTCTGTGTATCCTTGTAGAAGAATGCGGTCCGACCTCTGTTCAGTCTGGGGTTCGTGTCCACCAGTGCGTCATGGGTAGGCCTAATTTTGGGAGGCTGGCAATTTGACCTCTGTCCGAGATCACGTCTCGCAGCCGACTGAGAGCGATACTGGTTGGTTTCGAATCACGGGGCTTCCAAAAACCGCCTCGAGCATTGCCTGAAAGGTGGTAAACACAACGCCAGCAAATTGGGAAGGAAAATAGGTCTTATTGTAGAAGTCCCTAAAATCCATCTCGAAGCCTAGCTACTCTTGTGACTTGCCTCTCTTACCCTAAGCTTCCGTCAGACCGGAAATATCATTCCTACGACATACCCACTCTCCCAACAACAGTAGCTTCAGGAGACGGCATGGCTGCTACTTTTATAATTTAAAATATAACTAAAAACCTCTACTCGCTGGGAAGGCGAGGCGTTCTATAGTACGTAGCAGCTCCCCTCCCCTTGTTAAGAAGGCATTCACTCCCTTTCGGGCGTGAAGGTCTTGGCTTAAATAAGTTGATCGCCTTGACAACCCAGTTCTCCTACTCTAACTTGAAGTTTTTTGAGCAGCGATACGGCTGACTACAATGGCCTACCTAACTTATAGGCAAAGATGCTAAGTGTACTAACTTAAATGTTTTAATGATGATGTAATCTAGCTAAAGTATAACTACGGGTTGTCTGTGACGACAGTCTACTCCACCCCTAGATAAGGTTACTTTGAAAAATTCTACTTGCTACTAAACCTAATGCCCTGGTACTAAATCATTAGCCTAACCTACTCAATACAGTTAAATGAAGACGCAATCATTCCAGAGTGTGGTACGCACAGCAGTAGTTCAGCGACGGAACTGTTAAAATACATAATGAGAGGTAATGATGCGTGGGGATGATGAGTGGTTAATTTACCAGGAGGGAAATGCAATGAGGTAATTATATTTAAGTGAGGGTTAGTATTACAATGGCTAGGGGTTAGAGGGTTAGTGCTTACCTGGCAGAAGATCAGGCTTGGCTACCTGTTCCTCTGGGTAGGTGCCAGGATCATTCTGCAAATGAATGCGACACTGTACCTCGGGCACAGGTGTCAAGGAGAGCATGTGGCTCTTTTGTGTTAGTTTGTTAATGATTGGTTACGTCCCTTCTTCTTCTTCTTCTTATTCCTCCAGGACCTGGCTATACCAGTCCTAGGAGTAGACGGAGGCACCGACTCTGGGGAAAGGCCAGAAACGCCGGCAGGAGCAGAGGCAGTGGTAGCCTGAGGGATTGCAGGAGAACGCCCTACTTCGGTATCTGCAGCAACCGTCGTAGAGGTGGAACCTACTGCAGGGGAGGCCCTTACTCCGGCTGCTGCGACAACCGTCGTGAGGGGAAACTCCAGGCTGACTCCTGGTCGGGCAGTTCCTGGTTTTCCAGAGGAGGTACAAAGGTAAGGTCTGCCGGAGGTTCATCCTCGGGCGACAGAGGTAAGGATGAAGAAGAAGGAACTAGTGATTGGCCATGGGCTGTGGTAAGACTCGCCATGGCCTTTTGTTGGAGGATCTCCTGTAGGAGGATCCTTGATAAGGTTAGGCGCCGGCGCTAGCTCGGGGCCAGGCGCAGAGGTCAAGTTCGGTGGTGGCTCTACGTCCAGGCTGGACGGAGCTTGGCACTGCCCAGTGCTGCCAAGTGGCACTGGCAGAGAGTTGAGGTCGACTCGACCTATGACGGGTACCGGAGGTGCAATACCTCTCAGCGTGCCCTTGGAAATGGGAGACAGAGGCTCCTGTCTCTTTTGGAAGGCTAAGCCTTGTGGAAAGTGGACATTGTCCGCTGCTGGTAGTCGGCTAGGGCACCTAGGCCAATTCGTGGAGTGCCCTATTACGTTGCAGGTTTTGCAACGGAACTGTGAATGGTCAATCTCCCTCCTTGGTAACGGGGGAGACTGTTGGTGGACGTACTTCCTGGAGGAAGTAGAATTGCGATGGCTCCTTGCTTTGTAGTGATTTGTGGTGGGGCTAGGACCCCTAGGCTTTTTGAATTTGAGGAGACTTCATGTCGTGCCCTAGGAGGAGGTCATAACCTCCTGGGATGTAGCTTGCAACTGCAAGGGTACAAACTTTGGAGAAATGAGGTCGGGTGACTCTCAATTGCACGGTTGGAAGGATCAGCTTGATATGGTTGATACCTTCGATGGTGATTAGTTGTCGTTTATCGACGGTAGCCCCTCGGGGGATTCTGTCTTCCCGTATCAGGGAGACTTGAGCGCCAGAGTCGTTGTAGGCTCTGACGTGGCTTGGCTGATAAAGACTTTGGAGGGGCGCAACAGTTATAGGGCCCTTAGCTGGGGGTCCTAGTGAAGAAGGATTGGTTACGGCCATTGCGATGGCAGGAATATTGCAATTAGCGCACCCTCCGTAATTTGCAGACATGTGACCCTTGCGGCCACAGTCTCGGCAGAACGTGTTCCAGAACCTCTTCCGTGGCACTGGATGATAAGACCGAGATGCCCCCACAGGTTGCGAATCTGTGGAGTCACCAAGGCTGGCAGTATGCTCGGGCACAGGTGAAGAGTCCTCTCTGGCAGTGATTTGACGTGGGGAGGTTAAGGAAACCTCTGTTGAATCACCCTCGGAAACAAGTCTGGGGTTAACTGGTGGGCTTACCTCTTCCAAAAGGGAGGAGGTAGGCGGTAAAAGGGTAAGAGGCTGAGATGGTGCGGAAGAAATTTCTATCTCGGGCACTGGATCAGGACCAGGCTCGCAAATCGAAAGGATGTCAGGCTGACCAGAGACGGCGGGACTAAGAGAGACAGTGGGTGCAGGGCTGGAAGCTGGCAGAGTGGCTTGAGCTAGGATACTCTCCTTACGGGCCTTCTCCCGCTTGATGTCGAGTTCCTTCTCCTTGAGAGCGAGCTCATGCTTTCGCTCCTCTTCCCTTGCCTTCCTTTCTGCTTCTCTGGCTTGTCTCTGGTTTTCTCTTACTTTCTTTTCTTGCAGGCGTGCGGCAGCCTGCTGCGTCTTTATCCACTGGTCAAGTGCTGGTCCAGTGTAACCGGCCTCCTTGCCCTAGAGTTATGAGGGCTCCGAGCTTCTCTAGCTCTCTGGCAAAGAAGTCGCGGGAAGCAGGGGAAGACATTTCCCTTAGGCTACAGTAGAGGCTCGGAAGAAAATGAAAATAATGGCCAGGAAAGGGTACTGAATGGAATAGGAGTGCCTACTGTGGAAAGTGGCACTCACTTGGAAATGGGTTCTGCAATGTGGTAATGAAAAGTGAAAAGACTGGGTGCTCGGTGGCACTTTGTGAATGGCACCTTCTGCTGAGGTGAAAAAATCGAATGAAGTGTGCTGTGTACGTCACACTTACGGGCGTTCCCAACTTGGGAGACGCTGGAATGGGCTACCTGTAGGTCCAATACAGGTGCACGGCACTTATGAGGAGGCGTTCCTTGGTTCAGTGATCCAAAATGGTGGATACTCTATAATGAATGAGCGTTCCGTAGGACGGACACGCAGGTATAGGGCTACCTGTACGTCTGTACAGGTGCGCGGCACTTATGAGGAGGCGTTCCTTGGGCAGCACTAGTAGTGCTGGTATTGCGGCACTTCTGGGAGGCGTTCCCTTGTTGAGTGTTCCGAAGGATCACTGACCCTTGTACATGGACACACTAATTATTTGGGCGTTCCGTAAGGACGGACACGCAGGTTTAATGGCTACCTGTACGGCCTGTACAGGTGCAATGGCATTTATGGAGCCGTTCCTTGGAGCACTGGTATCGTGCTGGTGTGTCCCGGACACTACATGCAGTATACTTAAATATACTGAAGTGAAATGGCACTGCTCATGGCAGAGTGTAATAGTGGAGGAGAGAAAGTAAAAGGTGGGAGTACTTCAGCAGCCAGTCGATGGACAGTGTCAAGAATTAGTGGCACTGTAAAATGGTAAGACCTGACGTGCACTGGTGGTGGCCAGTCCTAAACTGGTAACGACTTCCCTGTCTGGAAGTAATGAATTGGCGTGGCACGCTGTGCGAATTGTGCTTGCGGTATACGCAAGTCTTTTGTGATAAAGAAAATGAAAAGACCACTCGGGCAACGACAGGTAATGGAAATTTTAGAAATGCTCAGTCCCTCGCTGAAGTACTCGGTAAATGGAATAAATAAATGTTTGCAAACTGCAATGGACACAGGCGCGTACGTATCACGCTGTGTAAATGAAAGACACAAGAGACTAAAATAATGTTAATTCTGCATGCTATAATTAATGGTAAGATGTAGTACTCTTGGCTTCGTGAATACTGTGTTCTGGTTTTCTCTCTCTCTCTCTCTCTCTCTCTCTCTCTCTCGGAGAGGGTGAAAAATGATATATGAATGAACTCCCTTATATTTGAATTGAACTACTAATGTTAGTTTAATATGACGCAACTTGCGTTAAATGATTTACTTACGTTAACGTTTTTAATGAAAGAATTGCTTTTGGATAACGTTTTATGAAAATGATAACGCGCTCGTGGTGAACAATTTTTACGTTAATGTTAGCGGCTTGCGCTTATGAAATGATTTGCGTTTCAATATGAATTTTACAAAGACGCGTTTTACGTTAACTTTAGGTAAGATTACTAGGTCCCTGTGAACAGTGAAATGACGGTAAGGATTTTAAAACGATGTTAGCAAACAATTGTGAATGAGGTTACGTTAAGTGCGAAGTGAAATGAAACTTCGCTCAGCGCGCGAGTGAGCGATGCTAGGTGAAACACGTGAGGAGAGCAGAGCGGGTTAGCACACAGCGTGTCGTTCAAAACAGCTGATTCTCTGTAAATGCGAAGGCAATTTACAACACAAAATTCTACTTTCTTATTCAAGGCGAATTACGTTAATTTCTCTGGCAGAACGATAGATACTAGTACAGACATTGATATTATTTACGTTAAAACTTCGTGACTTACGTTACTTTGCTTAAATTGTTTAGATACTGTTGAAAGAGAAAACAAACATGGCTGCCGCTGTGAATGAGACGAAGGCTGGTTGAGACCGCGCAGGCGCGAGAGAGCGCGAAGCTGAATTAGCTGAGAGGTAAGCGGTTACCAACACTTGGAATGAAAACTAAGTTAAAAATGAATACCCTAACATATCACAGACAAAAGAATTGTACACTTCTTTTGCCGTAACTATTAGTAAAACACTCCTAACTAGCTAGGCTTTCAAACACAGCAATAAACCCTGGCAAAGCACTTCCTAGTTTGATCTGGTCCTTTCTGGCATCTATCTGCACACGTGTTAGTGTAAGCTCCTATGAGGACAGCACAAAGTAACAGAGAATTCGCGGGGCAAATTGTTTGCTCGCCGCTAAAATAAAGCTCTGGCGCATTCGCCGTTACAATAATAAGATTTCTACCTACGCTCTTTTGACCACTTCAACAATAAAAATACTTAAACGTACCTTAAGCTAACATTGGTTACAGAATAATCATATTAATGAATGGAATACCTTACCGTGAGCCAGTGTGTCTTCTTTCCCTGCAAGTGTGCTTGATTTACGCTTTGTAAAATAATTTACAGTTTACGTTTTACAACGGATAACGCGATTTACAAGCTTTTTTAAGCAAGCTAGGTTCAATCCTGGCAAGGTCGCCAATGTTACGTATATAGGGCCTTGAGAAGAAGCTAGATACGTAAACAGAAATGATTGAGGGATTTCAAGAGGGAATTGCTTTAACTTACCGTAAACTGATAGTTATTAATGAATACTTTAGAGGGAAGGTCGCCAGAAAACTCAGCTCGTTACTTAACAACTATTTATTTACTAAAAGGCCCGTGCTGGGCTGGAGAAAAGGTAAATTATGGCTCCGTTGAGCCGTTATAGCTGGTTTTCATACACTTGGGTAATGCAACACTTGCGGGCAGAGACATGACACGTGGCTCAGGGAATCTGGAAAAGAATCCCAGATTAAACGAGATAAAAGGAAAAATGACTTCTTGCTTTGATTAAGGCTGATTAATTCTCTAACATTGGGGAAGGTAAACTCGAATGGTTCACTGAGGTATACACGAAAGCTTGGTCTTTAACAAGTCACAAAGGGGAGCACGTGGCCCGATGAGGACAAAGGGCTTTGATGTAGAAGGGGTAAAAATGAGAATTGAAAATGAATTTAGCAAGAGTCGTATGGTAGTAAAAGGTGCTGGGTTGAAGTTTACACTTTCAGACGTACCTTTATGCAATATTCTGTGTATCCTTGTAGAAGAATGCGGTCCGACCTCTGTTCAGGTCTGGGGTTCGTGTCACCAGTGCGTCGTGGGTAGGCCTAATTTTGGGAGGCTGGCAATTTGACCTCTGTCCGAGATCACGTCTCGCAGCCGACTGAGAGCGATACTGGTTGGTTTCGAATCACGGGGCTTCCAAAAACCGCCTCGAGCATTGCCTGAAAGGTGGTAAACACAACGCCAGCAAATTGGGAAGGAAAATAGGTCTTATTGTAGAAGTCCCTAAAATCCATCTCGAAGCCTAGCTACTCTTGTGACTTGCCTCTCTTACCCTTACGACATACCCACTCTCCCAACAACAGTAGCTTCAGGAGACGGCATGGCTGCTACTTTTATAATTAAATATAACTAAAACTCTGCTGGGAAGGCGAGGCGTTCTATAGACGTAGAAATATATATATATATATATATA
>NC_087210.1:35599446-35606946 GCF_015104395.2 Macrobrachium nipponense | reverse complement strand
TAACTTACATTGTCTTTGTAAGTCCCCATAACCTCTCTGCCTCTGATTTTCGGCTTTCACCCTGAAATCTGTTATTTAATCTCGCCCTTTTTATTTTCATCGTCACCTGTTTCCCTTTCTCCTTCCTCATTCCACCTGCTCCCGCTCCCGACCCGTCAGGCTTCATCCTCAGCAAACTGTCTTGTCAGGAAAATAACAGGTAATTAAAATTCTATGAAATGTACCCGAAAGGTTTCTAATGGCTTCCTTTACCCCATCACTCCTCTATCCCCCGCTCCCTTCGTTCCGCCTCCTCTACCAATCTCTCCCCCGTCATGGATGGCTCCCCCCAACCTCAACCATCCTACCCGCATCCCACAGTTCAAATTTCCCATTTTCTTAGTTCTCTCTCTCTCTCTCTCTCTCTCTCTCTCTCTCTCTCTCTCGTTAGAGTCAGGGCGTGATTAATTCGATGTTGTTTCTTCTTTTCTTTTGAACCAAAATGACATTATATATTTGTTCGCTATCGGTAAAAAATAGACGCAAATAACTTTAAACTTGATGTACTCGTGTCTTCATTTTTTTTAATCTTCTCCCCTTCCTCAGAGCGCCTGTAGCTTCCAGAGACTGAAAGCACGCTTGGATTTATCGATGGATCAAATCATCTTTTACTTATGCATATAACTGTATAAGATCTCAAACTTCACAGTAGTAAAACCAGCCATTAAAGAAAATCACCCATGATTTCTTTTAAAAAGGAGTTCAGAATTCACTCAACGTTCACCTAAAATTCTGTATGAATTACTTGCACGAATCTGTCATGCTACGTTCATTAACAACCACGAACTAATCCTCAGCGTGGGTAGAGTTTAGAAAAGCATTTAAAATTTATATCTGACACCTTTCAGGAGGAAGAAGAAGGCATCTGCACTAGCAAAATATCAGTAGACAATGTTTTATGACTGTGAAAACTGCGCATCATCTGTTCATCGTTGTTCATCGATTGATTGGGATATACCCAGAGATACCACTTGTAAAATCTGTTGAGACACCCAGGAATGAGATCTTTAGTTAATTCTTTCAAAGGAAAATATCTTTAATGATTCATATGACCCTTTGTATGTCATATTTGATATATAAACATAATTTACATTTTCTTTTTAATTCACTACACAAGCAGAATGGTCAAACGCATTAACAAATATCTGTTTTTTTATTGTATATTGTATGGTAATATTGCGTGTTACTTACAGAAAGTTCCATTTTATAATATTTCCCCAAAATACGATATTTAACGTTAAAAAATTTCAGTTGCCAAACTATTTGTAAATATCTCTCCAGAACTAGCCTGACCACCAATATAACCTGAGTCGCCAACGCGTGATGCCAGACCTTTTGCTGTTTTCCATCGCGAATATCATGTGACATTTTTCCTGACCATTTAGAAACGTTACCCTCCCGCTGATGATGGAGTGTAGAACGCCAGCGCTCCTGGATCCTTATGTTACATAAACATCAAAGCAGAGTGCTCAAGCAGTTTAATTTTTTACCACACACACACATACATACATATGCCACACACACACACACACACACACACACACACACATATATATATATATTATATATATATATATATATATATATATATATAAATTAACACATTGAAACGTGCTTCACAGAAACCAATTTCTGACTCACCATATATATATATATATAGTATATTATATATATAATATATATATATATAATATATATTATATATATATATATATATATGTATATATATTATTATTATATATATATATATTAATATAATATATATATATATATATATATTATATCTAATAAAAGGAACCCATAAAAACACCAAAATATAGAGAGAAAAGCACTGTATTTCAGAGACTGCTGTCTCTCTCTTCAGGTATATGAATGAGAAAAGTTTACAGAAAAGGTGGTATTTATACCAAGAGATCCATCCACAGGTAAGTCAATTTACGTCACCCCCGCTAATAATCTTCCTTTAATCTTCTTAAGCGTTGGTTGAATGAAAACCTTGTCGATCACATCTGAATCCCATGCTCCTTTTGAGATGTTCATTACCTGCCACTCTTTTATTGAGGCTGATTCTATCATCTGACGCTTGTACCGGCAGTTGCTGCTATAAATTATACGTGACAAATTCCAGTTTATTCTATGGTTATGTTCATTTATATGGTTGAAAATAGCTGAGTTCTGTTGTCCATACCTAACTGACCGTTTGTGTTGTATTAATCTCTGGGGACGTGATTTTCCTGTAAATTCGATGTAAGATTGGTCACAGTCCTGGCATGCGATTTCATAAACCCCTGTTTCCTTGGGGAATGTCTTTTGTTGGACGTTAATCAGGGATTTGGCTAAGGTGTTTGGGTAAGTAAATGCAAAAGGTTTAGATTTTCCGAGGGTCTGAGTTACTGTTTTAATCCTGTCCAGGTGAGGAATTTTTATTTTATTGTTGGGTGTTTCTTTGGTCTTGTTTTGAGGGGGTTGGTAGAAAATTACGTTTGCTTTGTGAATTGCTTTCTCAGTTATATGGTCAGGATACTTTAAAGACGAAAGTTGCTTACGAATTAGTTCAAATTCTTTTTCCAGGAAATCTGGAGAACAAATTCGTAAGGCTCTTAAGAAGAGGTTGCTGGCTACACCTATCTTGATAGCAATGTCGTGATAGCTAAAGTAGTGAATGTATGAAAGTGAGAACGTTGGTTTTCTGTATATGGTAAATTTGTATTCTGTTGTGTCTCTGATCATTAAAACATCAAGAAAAGGAATTTTGTTGTCTGTTTCCCATTCAACTCTAAATTTGATGCTGGGCACTAGTGCGTTTAATTTTGAAAGGAATTCATTAAAAGTGCCCCATCTATTATCCCAAAATGTTAGAATATCATCTACATATCTCATCCACAGCATGTTTTTGGGTTTTATTCCATTTATTACTGTAGTTTCAAAGTATTCCATGTACAGATTGGCTAAAACAGGACTTAAAGGACTTCCCATACTACACCCGAATTTTTGCTTATAGAATGATTCCCCGAATGAAAATTCGTTATTAGATGCACATAATTCAACTAACTTTATTATTTTGTCAAGCGCCAATGGGAAATGATCTGAATTGGGGGATAATTTTTCCCTCAAAAACTGAAGAACGTCTTGTATTGGTACTTTTGTGAATAGGGAATCTACGTCAAGGCTTAAAAGTTTTAGCTTGTGAAGTGTTATGTGCTTCATTGAATTTGTGACAAAAATCTTCTGAATGTTTAATGTGACTGGGAGAAAAAGTGCCTAAAAAATGGGAAAGGAAGCAAGCTAAACATTTAGAAATTTTGTAATTGAAAGCTCCGGCACATGAAACGATGGGTCTGAATGGAAGACAATCTTCCATTCCATTTAGAAAATATCCACGGAAACAACAGTGTAATTTGTGATTCATACTCTTCAAATCCAAACAGCTTGACCGATCCATACAAAATTTTGCGAGTGGCCATCATTTCATCCACAATAGCTAATGGGGTAATTTCCAAACTTTAACACCCCTCCCCTTCCCCCATCCCCCTTCACCCTTCTTAAATTAATACCTGGGGGATAGTCACCTCAGTACTGCCTGAATAAAATCAACATTCGACACAGTAATTCTTGGATAAAATGGGCAGTCGCCAGATTAATACCTAGATAAAACTGTCAGTCGTCACAGTAATCATTGGATAAAGGGACAGACATTACAGGAAAACCTGGATAAATGAAACAGTAATGTTTGAATAAAATTCACAATCACCACACCAATACCTGGATAAAAGGGGCAGTTGCCACAGTAATGTCTGGATAAAGGAGACTGTCAGCACAGTAACACCTGGGTAAAAGGATAGTCAACACCGTATAACCTGGATAAATGGGGTAGTGAGCACAATAATAAATGGGTAAATGAGAGATTATCCAAAGCAATACCAGGATAATAGGGACAGTCACCCCAAGTAATACCTGGATAAATGGGAAAGTCAGTAGAGTAATATCTGGATAAATGGGACAGTCAGTAAAGTAATTTCTGGATAAAAAGGACAGTTACCACAGTAATTCCTAGATAAATGAGAAGTCAGCTTTGCAAGGTAGAGCCTGGGTTGGTCAGCTAATATATATATATATATATATATATATATATATATATATATATATATATATATATATATATATATATATATATATATATATAATATATATATATATATATATATAGACTAACATAGGAAGAACCCTAGCCTTCAAGTGAGAGTCCAGGGTGTTAGCAATTCATTCACACAAGTCATAAAAGGAGCTGGAACCTAAGTATTCCCTACCTGAGGTTTTAACAGGCAGCCTCGTAATGCCTAATATACCAGCAAATTTTACCCAACTTCCCAACCCAGCGGTGACTCAATTGCTAACACTTCATTTGCCTTACCCTTCACCGAGAGATATGATGGAAATGAACGCGTCGAAACTCATCTTACAAAAAGGAATTTCTGACTCACATTGCGACTGAACCCCGATCTTTCAAGTGAGAGTCCAGGGCGTTAGAAGTTCATTCTCACAGGTCATAAATGATGTTCCAATGTGTTCTTTTCCAACGTATATATATGTATATATATAATATATATATATATATATATATATATATAATATATATTATATATATATATACTATAAATATATAATATATATATATATATATATATATAATATATAATATATATATATAATATATATTATCTGCATATCTTACCAGTTATGCCCATGAAAACTTTGTTAAGAAATGTAGAACAATTCAAGTTTTTTTTTTCAAACCCTTTAGAATAAATAGCAGACAAATGTCAGACATCCAAACATCGCGCATCTTTAAACACATTTCCAAATCTTCCACCATGGCTGCAGTAAATTGTTCATAGTGAATGACTGGGATCATAGTGAAAAAGATTGACTGATGAAATAAGTTTGAAAATGACTGAAAACCATTAATAAATTTATGATCATAATGGAAATATTTCTTTATAGGCAAAACCAAATTGGTGTTGGGTCTTGATACAGGAGAATGATGAAGCTTTCTGTAATTTACGTAGTATGCAAAATAACATGATATAACATACCATTATATATTATACCCAAGCTTCCATGCTTAATAGAAATCCTACCAGAAAATGCTCGGAACTTGGCATCAGCAGCATCGCCGAGAAATTCCCAGATGGTTCCTACCGACGCTTGAGATGAAGTTACAGCATCCTTGGTTAGGTCCGGATGCCACATGGCGGGGTCAGAACTAGTAAGGACCTCTTTAAAGTATTCTCTCTCTCTCTCTCTCTCTCTCTCTCTCTCTCTCTCTCTCTCTTATGATGCCATGAGGTATGTTACTAATAGCTATTGATTTTCAGTTGATGGCAGTGATTTTATTGAACATGTCTTCTGAAAAATGTCCATAGTTGTATAATATATATTACAGACCTTCTATAGAATGAGTTAACGATTGAGATTTATATGGCCTGGCAGTAGCTGGAGCAGATCGAACTCATGTATTTACAGAGGATCTTATTAAAATGAATGACGTTCAGCGTTTGATAAAACTGACAGGTTGATTTTCACATCAGTTTTGGAAGAAGATGACTTAAAAGTAAAAGCGCCCATCCACCAACTCATCATCCTCTTCTCACCTCTTGCCTGTCCCTTCTGCCGCCTTTCCCCGTCCCTCCCTCTTTTCCTCTTTCTTTTTTTTTATCTTCGCTGTTATATGGAGGATTTTTTAGGTCTTGCTTCATCTTGTCTTTGTGAAAGTTATTAGATTTTTGCATTCACGTGTCTGAAGCGTTCCGGTCCGCTAAGGAATGGAATCCCGGCCTTCTTGTCGGCAAGATTATTCCTCCCAAATGTTTTCATTTTCATTGGCAATGGTCTTTTAGAAATAGGGAACCGGGACTGGAAATAAATAACATTCAGGACAGGTTTTTTAGTTGAGAAGGAAAATAATTTCTTTTCCAAAAGAATACGATCTTGCTTTTATTGTACTTTATGCTATACATCTTGATCATATACCATATATATAAAACACTCCCTCACTGGTAAATACTAACTTCCTAAGTAATTGAAATTGTACACCGTTTTTTAATGGGTCTTGCTTTTACATAGGTACACTTATACCCTTCCTATAAGATATCATGTGTTGGCTACTAAATATTCCTTTAAAGTAAATTGAAAGGATGTCAAAAAACTGACTAGGGGTTTCGCCGGGGCTGTCGCATCGTCACGCTATACGTCACTGTGAACGCGGCTGCTGTTTTTTTTTTTTTTTGGGGGGGGGGGGGGGGGTGGTGGGAGGCGCGGGGACGTTGGCTTCCTGAAGCTATGGCTGTCAAGCAAAATGAAAACACTCAGTGTGCGTTTTCTAAAATAACTGTATGAGGTGATTTTCAGTATCGTCGAAGAGATTGAAAATATGCAAATATAAACGAAGTAGATGTAATTCCTTCGCTCATTTTTATAACAGATTGAAATTCACGTTTATTCAGTCGGTACCATTGCTAAAAATAATTTTCGCCTTTTTAATTTTTTATCACAGGTGTGTTACATTTCTTATTAGGTATCGTTTGATAGTTTTTAGTAATATAGTCTGCAGATTAGTTGTTGTTAGAGTTCCGCATAGCTTGTAGGATCCCCATGGTAAATAGAGTTCGTTAGCGCTTGTAGTACTAAGTAAACGAATTCCTATCAAGCAGCGTATTCATCCTTGAATACTCAAAAATTCTAAGTTATATATGTATACAAACAGAGCAAGGGGTCATAACAACATTGCTTTTCGGTGAACGTCCTCTTATTTATGAAAATATTAGACTTTCCTGGAATCCAGGTTTTACTTATCCCAGCCTCCGTATCTTCTGCTCGGTCTGTTCCTCCGAATAATATTTATCTGTTCCTTTCACTTCTCGGAGAGGAGCCCGGATGAGGAAATTAGGGTATAAGTGAAGCTTTTCAGCATACAAGAATTATGGAAGTTTCAGGAGATGCCAGAAATCCCCATCCGCCTCCGTAATGGGGTCTCTCTCTCTCTCTCTCTCTCTCTCTCTCTCTCTCTCTCTCTCTGCGTTGCAAGTATATGATCCAAATCACATTTAAAACAAGGGCCACGGCCACATTAAAAATTTATTTCTTGACTTATGGATAAAATCCCAGCGCAGATAACTTCTGTAACTTTACTTGCTTCCTACGTCCACTCCAAAGGTTCATGAACAATAATACTTCAGGGGACCCTTATACACACTGCACTTTTCACTTATATCCTGGATATTATGGGCCCTTCCATACCAGTATCTCTCTCTCTCTCTCTCGCTCTCTCTCTCTCTCTCTCTCTCTCTCTCTCTCTCTCTCTCAGGAAATGTGCTATATGAAATTTACATGGCGCTGTGTAATCAACGGAGGCCAAGTTTAAAATAGCCAGGTTCGATAAAAGGGATAGCTTTTATATATATA
>NC_087210.1:35566946-35596946 GCF_015104395.2 Macrobrachium nipponense | reverse complement strand
AGCTTAATCCCCCACTTTAGCGGGGTGAAATAGTTCATCGAAATCTCACACATTCCCTTTATAAAACATACAGTATTGACATTTATGAACTATGCTATGTGCAATAAAATAGGACCCTAACCTTTTTTCTCATTTCTAAATTATTCCCAAAAATAATGTTATGATAAATCCAATGAAAAACTCAATATTCCTATCACTTTTTAAAAAAAATTTCAAGGTGAACTGATACGAAAGCATCTTGATATTCTGCACTTTCTTTTGATAATAACTAGCTAGCCTTTTTCAGCTTTCACTACGACACTTTCCGATGCCATTCAAGATAGAATATTATAATTCATAAAGCGAGACATAAAGTAGTTTATAAATATATCAGGAAACGCATGGTTTAGTGAGAGAAAACATTTTAGTTGATTGCAGCTGGAAAAGCTAAAAATATGAAAGGAAAGAAAGGAGGTGATAAACAGAGGTAAAGAGATATCAGTGGACATAACAAGCGGTTTTCTTTCTTTCTCGCGGATTCTCGCTTTTTGCAGCTATCGGTGATATCTGCAAAAAGTGAGAAAGACAGAAAACTGTTAACTGGTCATAATTAACCCCATATTGAACTTTCCATCCTTACACTCTTTTTTGTTCCGTTATCGCTGGTTTTTCCCCTTAAGTGGATCCCACGGTGAATTTACCACCGCCGCTTCCTTATTTCTTCTTCCTGGAATGACTTTATGGATATTAAGAACGCTTCAGAAGGTGGTAGCATCACCTGCCGTCTTCTAATAACACTAAATTGGTCAAGGTTAGTTCTTAACCGTCTTGTAATGCCTTTTTTCTCATTCTCACCTCTGTTTTCCTTACCTAGGATCCATTTTACAACCTTTGATACGTTAGTAGTTATTAAGTGCGATAATTTTGTTTGCGCCTGTACGATAATTTTGCCAGCTCATATGTACGATAATTGTGTTAACGTTGGCTCTTGGTTTCCTCAAGGGTTCAATTACCAGAGACTAATTTTCGGGCGGTAATTAGTTTCATAGGCTTTAATGACAGTTAAAAAGGAACCTTAATGAGAAAAGTGCCTGGTTTAACGACGTGAGATCTGGGTTTACTCTTGGAGAGATGACTCATTGTATGTTATTAGGAAAGTTGCTTCAAGATAGTTCGGAGATTCATGTTGGATTTGCATTTATGGCTGAAACTGACCTTTGTTCAGCTCTTTATTTATATGAGGCTTGGGATCTTAGGCCAGGTCTCCTATATATATACATACATATATATATAATATATATATATATATATATATATATATATATATATATATATGTCTGTGTGTGTGTGTGTGTGTGTGTGTGTATACAGATAGATAGATAGAAGTCTCTTCTTTACATTCGTGAACTGAATTTAAAAGTTTTATTTGAAAAAAAAAATGTTGAATGTTTCCTAGAAGCTTTCATCTTTAGTTAATGAATCCCCTTGAAATTTTTCATAAGTTTATCGATACCTGCATACATTTTTTTTTCCTTTTGAAGAAAGTAACTGACAACAAAATGCAGTGCTTTCTTTCCAGTCAGAAAAATAGTGAGAGATACTTTTCAATTGATACGGATATTTCCCTGTTGCTTAATGTAATATTGCTTTCCTATTACGCATTGTAATAAACGGACTTTCTTTTGTGTGAATTGACGATTTGACCTTAATATCCTGGAAAGAAAACGAACATTATAGATGTTTCTCTGTTGATATAAGCATCACGTATTGCACCTGGTTATTAGTTGACAGGTGAGCACGGTAGCTGGGGCGGGGTGGAGGGAAAGGTCATAAAAAGGAAAAACAGTGAACGTATATGAATCCTGTATCTGGTGAGAAGGACACACAACAAGAAACCTTTTTTCAATTAATCTTCCGAGAACATGAAGGTAAACCTTACTGGTAACATTAGTTCAAGTATTAATTCTCTCTCTCTCTCTCTCTCTCTCTCTCTCTCTCTCTCTCCTCTCTTGCTTACTAATGATAATCCCTCAGTTAAGTATTTGCAGTGGAAGGTTGCAAATTCTTCTTTTAATCAAAACTTCTATTTTTACTCTTATCGTCAGTCAGCCAGCACAGATGGTCTTCGTTTCGACCAGCTAAAATTGCTTTAACCTTGTACCCTTAGTTTTTGCGACCACTTTTTTGGGGGCGATAGGGGTCGGTCTACCGCTTTCATAAGGATCCTGAAAATCAAAATCATGAGCTGTCAAGAAATGCTACTACGCCTTATGCCGTTCACCATTTGTAGTTAGGGGATGTATGTCAAGGTTTCTCTTTTTGTTACACACACACACACACACACACACACACACACACACACATATATATAATATATATACTAATAGAGATTGAGAGAGACGATATATATAGTGAGAACAGATATCAGAAGAGACAGAGCAATAGAGGGAGAGATATTAATAGAACAAGTACATAGAATTAGATAACATAATAGATATAAGTATATTATAGTAGAGAGAATAATTAAATTGGATTATACAAAAATAAAAATAATCAAATAATTCATAATAAATATAGAAGAAAAGATTCAAAAAGTAATTATAGATAAATAGATAGAATTTATAATAAAAGAGATTAGAAGACAGATATATTTTAATGATAATTAAGAGATTTATATATAATGAATATATATATATAAATATATATATATAAGAATATTATATGAATATGAAGATTATATATTTATATATTAATTAACTATTATAGTATATATAACGTAATATATGTACATATACATAATAATAAATATTAATATATTTAATATATAGTTAATATTTATATAGATATATATATATATATGTGTGTGTGTGTGTGTGTGTGTGTGTGTGTAAAGAAAACAACCATAAACTGACCTAAGATCTTGGGCATAACTTATTCAACCCAATTAGTCCCATGTAGACCATTATATTATCAACTTAACCCACTACCTTTTGAATCATATAAATCTAATATAGCGTGAACATCGATAAGAGATATTGTTGAAAATAAAAGGAGAACAATTCAATAACAGTCTGAACAGTGTTTTATTGCTGGACCGATACTACCGAGCAAGCAAAAACACAAAACTTACCTCTCTCATTCAATATGATTTCTTGTTCCCTTATTGACTATATTTAGAATTTAATTCTGAACCCTACTTTCTTTCTTTCTTCTTCTTTTTTTTAAGAAACTCATCTGTCACTTCATTATGAAGACAGCGTTTCACTTTGTTATTTGACATGAGGTTTTTTTTTTTGCATTTGCAACAGGCATAGTGATAATAAACTTTGCATGCTTATAAACTGGCAGTCGCAAATAAAGTTTAGAATCAAGCATGAGTTTTGAGTTTCATACTATCATGAACAAGTTTCACGCTTGTTTATATATATATATATATATATATATATATATATAATATATATATATATATATATATATATATATGTTTGTGTGTGTGTGTGTGTGTCTGTGTGTGTCTGTGTGTGTCTGTGTTTCTCTAACCACAATATCACTGTTCAAACTTTACTTTCCCTATCGTAAGTGTTCAAGATGCTGCTGTATTCCTTTCGGGTTCATCCCTCTCATATACAATCCCCTATTTATTGCTTAATCCATTTTCCTCTCCCTGCATTGCCTCATTTATCATTCAGAAGCTGCAATCCTTTCTTCATCGTCCCTCACGTGACCCTCTGCCTCTCCCTCTTTTACTCATCCTCGTCATCTCTTATTCTTTATTCCTTTTGCCCGGGCTTCCTTCCCCTCCCAAGACCTCTGTGGCTACCCCACCTACCACTAATACCTGAAAATCTTGGCGGGCACATGCCATGCCCGCGACACACGCTCCCTGCTATGTAATCTGCGTTCTGTAATGCGTAATCTGGGACTTGTAATGGCTTGCTCTCGCCGCCTCCCACCTGTGGTTCTTTAGAAGGATGATGGGGGCGGGGGGCAGGGGGCGGGGGGAGGGGGGAGGGAGGGGGGGAGGGGGGAGGGTGGGTGCTGGAGAAGATGATGTTGATGTTTATGAAACCATAGGAGATGGCTTTTATTCCCTTTAGTCATCTTCGTTATTTGATGTTGAACGATAAACGGGATATCCTTAATGAAGGTTCAGAATACCGTAAACACAGTAAGACAGAGAGAGAGAGAGAGAGAGAGAGAGAGAGAGAGAGAGAGAGAGAGAGAGAGATGGCCTTAGCATAAAAAAGAGCAGCGTACTTCCTCTGCGTTCAATCTCTTACCTATTAGAGAGATGAGCTCTAATTTATATCACAGACATTTCTTTGGGCATTGTAATTTAGAAGTTTCTGACCCTATAATTAACCTTCTTCGAAGGGATTCCGGAGCGTAAGCATCCAGGCCGTCGGAAGCGGCGTTTTAAACTGAACATTTACTTGCTTTTTCTTTCTCGTGGAAACAACTTTTGTTCCAATACCTCCTAAATACATTAATTTAAAAGCCACAGGATGAATAAGTAGCTTAGTACTTTACAATATATCCTCAAATAAATACCGCAGTTATTAGTGGGTATTTAATTTAGCGCTGAAAATTACATTCTGCAGGAAATATAACAAAAAAAGGTCATTAAATCATTGGAATAGAAAATTAAGCTGTTACACTGAAATTATATTATATAATATATATATATATATATATATATATGATAAATATATATATATATATATATATATGTATATTATAGTATTATATATATATATATATATATATATATTTGCACATATATACTTTAACTCCATAGTCATATGTACAATGGAGTCACATTAACTTATATCCTCAAATAAATACCGCAGTTATTAGTGGGTATTTAATTTACCGCTGAAAATTACATTCTGCAGGAAATATAACAAAAAAAAAAAGGTCATTAAATCATTGAATAGCAAAATTAAGCTGTTACACTGAAATTATTATATATATATAATATATATATATATATATATATATATATATGTATATATATATATATATATAGTATATATGTATATATATATATATATATATATTTGCACATATATACTTTAACTCCATTAGTCATATGTACAATGGAGTCAACATTAACTTATACCTCTCTTAATGGCTTGAGGTATGTAATTCCCTATCTATAGTGAATTGGATACTGAAGAATATTAGTGGCTTTATATTTGTGAATATAACAAATATCACCGGTGTATGTGAAACGCCCACACAAACATGCACACACAGGATTATATATATATATATATATATATATATATATATATATATATATATATATATATATATATATATATATAGGATATATATATATATAAAATATATAATTATATAGATATATATATATATATATATATATATATATATATATATATGTATGGTGATATATATAACATATAGTCATATATATTATATATATGTATGTTAATATGTATATATATACATATATTCATATATATATATATATATATATATATTATATATATATATATATATATATATATATATTATATATATATAAATAAAAGATTAAGGGCAGCACACGGTGAGATTCACATTGTGCTTTAATCCTCAGTTTCGTGAAAACATCGCCACATCTTCAGGGATTTTCTACAGAATAAAATAAAATGTGTTAACATAAATAAGAGCTGATTACAAGATCTAATAGCTGTAAAAAGCTAAAATAATTTAATGGTAAAATTACAACACAGACTTAAATTGCATGTACACTTGACTTAAAAATTAATATAATATAGAAAATTTAAAAAAATTATATATAATAGATATATAATAAGTAATAGAGATATAGATATATATAATTAGATATTAGATATATTATATATATAATATATTATATATATATAATATATATTATTATATGTTTATATAATATTATATTATAGATATATATATAATAATACATATTAATATTTAATAATATATATATTAATATATACATACACATAAAAAGACCTCCAACACATACCATCAAAAGTAAAAGTCATATATTCATAAAAATCTTCATATTGATGGTAGTTTTACATTTAATAGTGTGATTCCTTATATATGAAGCTTCAGGGTTGGATAGCTTACACCCAGTTCTTAACTGATGCCCCGATGAGAATCGGCCCTGACACTGAGAAGACGCGGGGTAGATCCTATAGATCCTATATATTTTCCCAATACTACATCTGGGACAAGTGTATTCATAAACTACACTCGACGTCATCAAACGGCAGAGCCGATCTTTGAACTTGAAGAGAGAGCCAATGGCTTTTGGATTCTTAGGCGTAAGCTTTAGATTTATGGCTCCAAGATGTCTGTGTACAGTCAAAACATATAGGCTCTTCAGGAAACTTTTTATTAAGTAGTTTATTTAAAATTTTATAGAAAATCTTAGAAGAAATTCCGTTATTAGAGAAATACTGGCGGGGAAAAGTAATTTCGTTGTAGAAGAGAGTCCAGTTATAAAACTGGGTGTAAGCTACGTATCTAACCCAGAAAGTTCTTATATGAAGAATCTCACTATCAAATGTAGAACTATAATCAGATGTGAAGCTTTTTATGAATAATATGACTTACTTTTCATTGCATGTGTAGTTCTTTTTATGTTTATATATATAATTTTGCGGAGATATTTAAATGTTCTATTCGTTATCTATAATTGTGTTGTACTTCTAGTCTCAGTTTTAGTCAAGTGTGCACTTAATTTAAGTCTATGAGCTGTAATTCTACCATTAAATTGTTTTAGCATCTTTCAACTATTGGATCTTGTAATCAGCTCTTATTTTGTTAACATAAATCTTATTTTGTTACGATCTTGTTACGAAACGTTGGATTAAAGCAAAATGTGAATCTTATCGTGTTCCTGCCCTTAATCTTCTTCTTCTTGTCAATAAGCAGACGTATATATATATATATATATATATATATATATATATATATATATATATATATATATATATATATATATCTTCCTTTTGGGTCAACTATGCAATTCTGTATTAGTTTCTATTTAAACTACCCTTTAATAAGGAAATATGACAACTACCTCCACCGGAATCAGGAACCATTCTTCCATTCCATCTTTTTTTCATCCATTAGGAATGTCCTAGATAAAGGAATCAGATGCCACAGGTTTCGTTTACTTGGCATACTGCCCTGGCATGTTCCAAATGCCTTTACATTACACCACCCAGAAGGGCTTAGTAGGCGCTAGAGACGAAATAGCCTTTACCATTTGAGTATTTTTGGAGTGCGGCACCATGGAGTACCATGAGTCAGGTTCCTTAATGTTCAGGCTTACTTACACTTTATTATTTAGAGGTTGTAAGGGTGAAGGGAGCAGACATAACCGAAAAAAAAATTTTAATGCTGTGTTAATAAGCAGCTTTCTTATAATTTAATTAATTCATTTATTTTTTGTAGGCAGTAAGGAGAGTTACTTCATCCCAGGGAATCCGAAATGTATAAAGGTGTTTATCTACGAAGCCTTCCTGTTTCCCCCACCCCCGCCCCCCCCCCGCCGCTCTCTCTCTCTCTCTCTCTCTCTTAGAAATCGGACAGCAGGTCTCTAATGTAGATTTCTTTACGTTCTCTCTGTCTCTCTCATTCCCCGATGAAGTGTGGTGGTGGCAACTCATCTATAAATCTAGCGTGAGAGCATAAGACAAGCTTCCTCTTGTTGCCTGTGTCCCCACTGCCCTTTCCTTCTTCCGCGTTTCTGCCCAGAAACACTTCACCATTTCCTAGTCCATTTCATGCTGGCTGAGCGTTCTTGAGAAGGAATCAGTGAGAGATCCGTTTACATTACCTCTTATCTGACTCCTCTCTCGCTTTTATATGTCACAGTAGAGGGCACGTTTATTGTTTCTGAGTATGATTGACATGATCATATACCATATCATGTTCTCATAAATTTTGATTCGGGTGTCATTCCCAATAAATAAGGGTTAACTATAACCGAAGACTGCGAGAGGAGACAGTTAAACTAAGACTCTTCTTTGTCTTTTCAGCGATAATGAAGAAGAAGAAAAAAAAAGGTACTACTTGAATTTGTCCAACAAAAACCCAAATAAATACGATGTAACTCTATGTTGTTATTATAGTAGAGACTTGTAAAAGGAAACTATTGACATGGCTTTGTCTCTCTATCTGCACTACTTATCCTGTCTTTCCTCAGAGCTTAAAAATTACTAAGGCTAAAGTGTTGAAAGTTGGCATGTTGATCATTCACCCTTCAATCATCAAGCATACCAAATTGTAGTCCTTTAGCCTCAGTAGTTTTTTATTTTATTTAAGGTTGAAATTAGCCATGATCGCGCGTCTGGCAACGATATAGGACAGGCCATCCCTTTGCCGGGTTAAAGTTTCATTGGCCGCGGCTCGTATAGCTTTATACCGAGACCAATGAAAATATAGATCTATTTTCAGTGGTCTTCATTATACAGAAAACTCTATTGCGCCGAAGAAACTTTGGCTAATTTAAATTTTTTTCTTCTAGTTTCTGGGTCATTCTTGAATATTAGTAAAATAATAAAATCACTGATTTGATTACTAATTAGTTACCTTATATATATTTTCCATGTATTTGTATGTTTTTGGAACATTTTCATGGTTCACCAAAAGGAGAATATATTCAGTGTTGTAGTTTTATTCATTCCATGACTAGATATGGTGGTTAGTCTCTTCCCTCGCTTAATCCTTTGGAAAGCTTCTCAAAGATGTTCTTTTGTTTCGATAGGTCCACTAATTCTTCTTCAACTGCGTTAGATTCCGCATAGTGCAGCATGTAGAAATAATTTTTTCACTAATATACTTCAGTTAATGATACAAGCATGAAATCTGGTTCATATCTTCTCCATGGGCCACATTTTGAAAATTACTGGGAGTCAAGATTCCAAAATGGCTGCCGCTTTTTAAGATGGCCGCTAGTCAAGGTTTTAACATGGGCTTATGTGCCTCTGGTTATGTTTTTATGCTTTTGTTGTGCCTATCACATTTTAGGCAGAGTCATCAAACAAAAGCAAAATGTATTTTTGTTACAAATTTTATATAGAGAAAGATGACACCCAATATGGCAGCCAAAAACATTAAATAATCACGTATTAGGATTCAGTAGCCAAGGAAAAATGTCTTCCATTTCAGTATAATAGTTTGCAAATCTATATATAATTTTTGTGATGGTTTTATCTTTAGTTTTAATTTAAAAGAGTGAATGTCAGCGCACACAGCTAGGGTATATTGGTGACTTCACTGCTGTGTAACTCAGCATGGGATTCAGTGTCAGTTAATCTTGCTTTACTTACACTGTGCCTAGCTTTGCTTTAGTGTAGTTTTAGTAGTTTACTGCCCGAAATACCATCTAATAGCCCAATATCAATTAGCTGGTAGAGAGTACATTTATAGTTAGTAGATCTAGTTAGACAGCCATGCATGAATTGGCAGGAGGTGCCAGCACTGGTTAGCTGAGCCAAGGGTAAGTGGGGCTCTACATGGTTTGTTCATGGACTTAACTGGATGTTGTACAGATCACACAGGACATAAGCGGCACTGGATGAATGATTGGGCTAGGTGTAGTGTGACCGAAGCTAGTTGTATCCATACATCAATGTGCATATCAGATTAGAATGGTAAATGGATAGCCCATCAGACTTAGTCAAGTGCTCAAAATGACAAGTGTAAAGTCAATCGCAGACAAAAGGAAGACTGAAGCAAATGTTGTCTTTGCCAGGAAGACAAGA
Source organism: Macrobrachium nipponense (assembly GCF_015104395.2). NCBI lineage: Eukaryota > Metazoa > Arthropoda > Malacostraca > Decapoda > Palaemonidae > Macrobrachium > Macrobrachium nipponense. The sequence goes on along the minus strand of NC_087210.1, from coordinate 35,587,194 downwards.
AGTATTAAGGTCTAACTTCACCACTGGCCCCTGTGTATCATATCCTGAACATGATGGGTATGTAATGATTTCAACCAATTTACCATTGTTCCAGAAGACTGGTAAAATGTCGCTTAACTAAGACGTGAGCTATTGGGTCATATAATAATGCAAAACTTGATTGTGCATGAAAGCAATAAAATTGCAGTTGGAGGTAGTGAACCACAGGAAAATCATGCTAAACAGCACCGAATGAGTCATGACAATGAAGCGTGCATTTTTTTGTGAAAATGTGGCACCTGTATCAGATCTTCGACAAGTAATGACCATGAATCTCAAAAGGAAACTACATGAGTGTGCTCACACTCTTAATGATGGTAAATAATTAACAAAACTAGGTGCAGGTGATGCAATTGCACAAGAGCTGAAATACTATCTTGTACGTCGTAGTTGTCTTTAAGATAGAGAGAGGTTCCATCTTCAAAATCTTCTGATAGAACAATGTCACAGTGAAGAACCAGATGCATATCCACTGGTTGTATCAGAGCTGGTTAATTATATCATTGAAACCAGCTTGAGTTTGGATGACCCTGCCATATTTCCTTTTGTAGACATATCCTAATTATACTGGCAGCACCTGGCACAATGGGTATTGCCTCACCCACAGTAAATAAAACTAGATTAAAGGACAAATTGTGAGCAGTAAGCCTCGAGTTAGAAACACACAGGAAAAGAGGAAGTGTGCTACTAGTCATGCAGGCATCTGACTACTCAGATACACTTGTACTTGCTAAAGCAGCAAAGATTCTGAGGAAGCATATTCTGGATCATCAGTCCAGGTTTGTTGGCACCTTTAATTAAGGGTGCTTCAATGATGCCATACCCCAAGTCTGCTCCAGTTCTCTAGTATTGTCAAACATGGAACAAACATAAAGTTACAGCTCATCAAAGTCAGACCTGGCTATTGCTCACCTCCTGCAGTATAACTGCTTCTCAAAACAGAAAGAAGGAGCAAGTGTAAATCAACACTCAAAGGATAGGGAAACTTTTCCAGTGCTCATGGGTATAGCTACCTATACTCATAGCATGAGCATTTCCTATGACAGGGTAGTGCTACTGGAGATATCACCCTGTCTAGGAGATGCTACTATCACTAAGTATGTGGAAGAGGGTGAAGTTGTTTTACCTGTCTTGAGAAAGGGGTTGTTTACCATTGTGGTCATGGGCAACATTGATCACAACCCTTCAGCAACTACGGCTACTACCACTTTTCATGGGACCAGCATTTCGGTATTCTAGCACCCTGCCAGTATAGTTTGGGCCAGAGGGTAAAATCTGCACCTGAGTTACCTGACTCCTTCACAAATATCCTCCCAGTTTCCTTCAATTCCAAAAATGTTGTAAATGATGCCTCAGATACATCTGAATGAGAATTTCAGCACACTAAAGGGTGACACCACGCATCTTTAAAATCTTATGTTCATTTCAGGCTTATAAAAAGTAGCTGAGACAGTACTCGAACATAGATATGATATTTTGTTATCATACTCCATTATAGTCCTGTGCTTGTATACCATTCAACAGTATTATGAGGTCCCATTCCAGGATATAATATTGATAATAGCCCAATAGAAATGCTAAAAACAGATTCTCTGGCTTCATAAATGTAGGCATAGATAACAACTTAATTTCTCTATCTTTCTTAGTTGCAGAATTATGAGGCAAAATGTTTCATGGCAGCCATTTTGTATGCCATTTTTATCACAATGGTAAATATAGTAGTAAAAGCTGTGGTGATATCTTCAATTGACTTTTCTGTCTAGGTGGACATTATCTAAATAATGACTGATTTATTTATTTCAGCAATAATTTACCATCTTCAAAAGCCGCAGCCATATTGAAATTTTGTGTGGGCGACCAAATTTTTTCAAGAGGTGGCTAAAATGAGTGCTTGTGCCAAATTTCATGCTTGTATCACAAACTGAAGTATTTCACTATCCTTATGCTGCACTAAGATGCATCAGTTCCTTATAATCCCCATCCTCAAGGATATCTGTATGTAATCTGTCAATTATAACTCTCCTGTACCCTTATTTTATATTGTTCATTAGTGTACTAGTAAAGGACCGTGTCGAAAAGCCTAGCAACCACAACTTTGTTTCACACACACAAACACACACACAAATGTCCTTTAATATCCAATTCGCTCTACCTCGGAATGAATATATTTCATATATGTCAACAGAATGAGAATTTTTTATTTGATAAGAAAGAACGAATACCTGAGCGCGACAGGGAATACCTCTCGCGATAGCCTTGTGGGTAAAGAGCTTTACTGTACATCTTGAATTCTTGGTTCCGTGGTTCGCGCCCATGAGCCGACGAATTTCTTATCAACTGAAAAATTTCCCTTCGGTTGACATATATGAAGATATATTAATTCCGTGGTAGAGTGAATTACATATTAAAAGACAAATGTAGCTTCATGCATATATATATATATATATATATATATATAATATATAATCTATATATATATATATGTATATATATATATATATATATATATATATACACATATATATATTATATATATAATATATATATTATATATATATATATAGATATATATATATATATATATATATATATTATATATATATATATATATATATATAGATCATAAATGTCTCAGTTTTCACAGTATTCACGGATGCTTCTTTCAGATTATATTCTTAAGCAGTGAAGGCTGGAAGATTATTTGGAATTGGATAAATGGTTAAAATTCAACGATTATTTGAAAATAACATCAAAGCATATTCTACTAAAGCTCGTGAATTTTCGTTGTCTGTTCAAACTTCCCAATTATTGTAGCAAAACTTCGCTGGTGCACGTTATTCTTCCCGTTATACCCATTTAATATGCCTACACTTGAAGTATACTCTCACCCAGACCATATTGTTAATCATTAGAGCAGAAGAGACCTATAGAAATCAGAAAAATTGTAATTAACAGAGTTAAGTGAGCGAATAAAAAAGTTTCTTTATGTATGTCACGGACAAATGACATATTTTTACTCAACCCCTGACTCTTTATATCAGTGTAATTGCTAAAGATATGAAGATCTTGAGATATTAAAAGGACCCAGGTACTGTGCGTATTGCATAGCCCTATTCTATTCCATATATAATCTCTTAACTATATTGAAGAATTCAACGGCAAACATAAAGTATTCAGTTTGAAAAAGAATGCACATTTTTAAAGGGTGATAGTGCATGGGGATCCATAACCTTCAATTGAACCCCCGATTGATTAATTGGCTTTTTGTACCTTATGATAATAAGGACTATTATCATTCACTCCGTTGATAAGTAGGCTGAAAATAAATTTATAAAAAATCATAAAGCTTTCGTATGAATATTCACTCATTCATCCATGATTTATAATACATTTGTACACTCACACCGTTATAACTATGCAAAATTAAAATCACCATCTGTATCATATAGCATCCTCTTCGTGACCCTAGAAAGAAGGTAATTGTCATATCCATCAAGATCATGAGAAACAAAGATTGCCTCTCAACCCGACAATTAAGTATTACACTGTCAGGGAGACCTAATTTACATCTCTGAATGGCTATTATTGCCTAAAAAAATAGATAAATAAATAAATTGTCAAATGCGTGTGACATTTACAGGTTTATGCTAACCACAATCTTCCATGATATTTGCCAAATTTCTTGCACTTCCGTACTTGAGTTTGTGAAGGTGTCCCTCAACGAGGAAGAACTCAGCAGGTGTTGCCAGGTCTTTGACATTTGCTTTGGCCTTTCATTGTCTTGCCCATCACTGTTCACTTGCACTTCAAAGCAGGTATCAACCCATAATGATAAATTTTTTTTTTTAGATTATCCATTCCAGTATTAATTTTTTTTTTTTAGATCATCCATTCCAGAATCATTTATGGTAAAATATATTTGATTAAAACTCTTTAGAACTGTAGTACAGTGCGTGAATTGCTAAAAACTATAAAATCTCGTTTTGGACTAGATGACGTATAATTCAGCATTGCATATCGATGATTATCTGCCTTGGGAGCCGAAAGATGTACTATAAGCTTTTGTGTGTATTTGCGCAGCGTTCTTATTTCTGAGTAATTATTGTGGGTTATGATGAACTTGCTTTACTTATCCATCATATAGTCCAAATATCGACGACTCTATATTTGCCTGTTTCTTGGAGAGTATTAGTATAGCTCAGTCACAGGATTCAAAACTTCACTCATGTGTGGGTGTAGTAAAGTCTCCACTTATGGGAAATGAAGCTGCCCTCAGCCTCAATCCTGACATCGGTGCCAATTACCCAGATGTTGTGACGCCAGATATAATACACAATCAGTCGTGACAAAGACCATAACAGTGAATAGGGAAGTCGGCGGGGTATGAGGCTCAGCAAAACGACAACGCTATTGATTAGTAGATCTTGTACAGATTTTCCACCCCATCTCCTTTCCCCTTCAGGTGGATGGGACTCTGCTGAATAAGTCTGAAGCTTTAGTTATTCTAGGTGTAACATTTGACTCACATCTAACTTTTGAGAAACATCTATTGAAAGTGTCAGCAAATGACGGACGAAAGTTAGGTACGGTATTTAAGGCTTCATACAATCATAATAGTGATTAAATCAATGCAACCTGTTACATAATTTGTCCTTCCTTTACTAGAATGGTGTTCTCCGGCACGGATGTCTGCTTCTGCTAGAGATTTATCTCTTTTAGATAGAGTTGTTCGGGGTGGTAGGTTTCGGTTTACTAATATTAGCAGCTATGATTTGGAACATCGATGGATAGTCTCTCGTTTACCAGTTATTCATAGGTTGTATTTTGATAGAGATCTTTCACACTCAGAACTGATCCTTGATCCACTTTCATGCCAAGAGCAACCAGAATTGCTGAACAGCAGCTCGAACATATAGTAAATCTGCCTCGCTGCCGAACCTCTCAGTTCCAAAGGTCCTTTATTCCTCACACCGTTGGACGGTGGAACCGCCGCCTAAGGATGTCGCGAAATTACAAGTTAGAAGTTGAAGCGAAGATGCGAAGCATTACTACTCTAATATAATTCTTCCTGTATTTCAATAATTTACCTACATTTTAGTAACTGATTTAGATAAGTCTCTTAATTTGTTTTTCTTTATAAGTGATGTCTTCTTTCTGTAATACCCATTATTTTCTGCTTCTTCTTTCTAATAAACGTCATATTCTTTGGAAGACTGAATTCCAAGTCAATGGCCCCTGTGGACTTGTTCCTTATGAACAAAGTTCATCTTCTGTTTTTTTCCATCTGTCCTCCCGCCTGTGGTGTTTTCGTATGGTAACACTGCGTCCCAGGCTTTAAATAGTTACGCTATGAGTAAGTTTTAGGTAAATAAAAGGATATCTGGGTGTACATTTGCAATTGAAAAGTGTTTTGATAATTTACTGTATTCGAATTACACCGTTAATATTCAAAATAGGACATTATTATAATTGTTGAATGTAAGCTGAATGTAACTATCTAGAGCCCGGGACGCAGTGTTACCATACGCAAACACCACAGGCGGGAGGACAGATGGAGAAAAACAGAGTATAGTTACTAAGAGAAGAGAGCTAATAAAATGAAAGTGATGGTAAATGAATAACTGAAAAAATGTTCCATTAAAATATTTTAACGAATATCACTCATGAATAATTGTATCTTACTGTTATTCATGAAATCGTCTGTTAAGTCTTTTCATGACTTAAGGGAATATCTAGGAGGATTGCAAAAAAAAAAAAAATCACTTTTGAAGATATTGGGGAAATTCTGATACAAGAAATTGGCTGGTTTCCTTGTATATGATAGTGTTCGCTATGGGAGCTCATTCTTTTTATATGATTATAAGTATGCCTTCTAAATAATAAAAGGAAAACAGTTTGATTCGACTCTTGTTTCTTTTCTTTTTCAGGGGAATGCCCATTTCTAAATATTCACTACAAACGAATCACAAGGTTACTCTTGATAGAAAGTAACCCAGGAGTACATTCAAGAAAAAAATAACCTAATGCCATAAACGAGACTCGTTCACACACTGCTGTGTTATTATTGAAACGAACTAGAAAGACAAAGAAAAGAAGAAAAGTGAAACGGCCAGCGTATGATTGTTTTGATAGATCGACAGGGCCTAATTGTTCGTCTGTGGCATACTGAAATCATTATCCAAAAACAGTTACTATAATTTCCATATCAAATGACATTATTGTAATTAACTCTTCGTCTAATCCATCATATAACCATATTATAATAGGTGACGGAATATTCATCACTATTACATGGTAAACATGGAGTTGTGTTCCGTTTCTTTGTTATTAAAATCAGCCCATAGATAATTGGTAACGGTTACTTCTACTTATTAATTACTGATTTACATTGATAATTCTGCTTTTCATTATGAATATTCACGAATTTTATAAAAATACAGTCCATTTCCAAAAGACAGATATCTGAAAGCATAATAATGAAGTTAATTTTATTTTCGTATTTTCATTAGATGAAAAAATTTTAAAAGTTCTTCTACTTTTTTTTAAGACCATATAACGCTAACCTCGACAATGATGGAGCAGATACTTAAAACTCCACAATACACACTCGTTCTTTGTAATCCGGTGCTATCGTACACTTGGCTTGCGTGTGGCATCGGAGTTTGGTATAACGAGCAATTAACGACGTCTGTTTGTACCCGAATTATATCATCTCTAGATGGTACTACAAAGGTAAGGCTGTGGACTTGGTTTTTTTGCAAATACAAGTCCGTAACATATATATATATATATATATATATATATTATATATATATATATATATATATATATATATATATATATATATATATATACACATCGACCTACAAATGTCCTTAAATATCCAATTCGCTCTACCTCGGAATCAATATATTTCATATATGTTAACAGAAGGGGAATTTTTTAGTTGATAATAATTTCGTCCTCTCGTGGGTTCGAACCCACGAGAGGACGAAATTATTATTAACTTAAAAATTCCCCTTCGGTTAACATATATGAAAATATATTAACTCCAAGGAAGAGCGAACTGGATATTAAATGCCATTTGTAGCTCGATACATGTATATGAGTCACGGTGATGTGATAAAAATTCATATATATATATATATATATATATATATATATATATATAATATATATATATATATATATATATATATATATATATATATATATATATATGATTGTGTGTGTGTGTATCACCATCCACAAGTGAAAACAAATAATGCGCTGAGTGTAGGTTCTGACCAGTTTCGACTTAATTTTTAAGCCATTCACGAGGGACTGATGCACAGTGGTAGAAATCACAATAAATATGGTAGGTAGACAAATGGACAAAGATACAAACTGTTGTAGGGGACTTCAAATCAACACCTGACAGGTGCCGAAGGGGAAGGGCGACAAAACTCAGTAATACTAGAGTCCGGTACTATGTTTACAAACATGACAATATCTTTTTGCTTACATATCTGCTGCCTTCCCAAGTTTGAACATTTTACAAATTTCTTTGGAAATTATAAGATCAAGTTTAGAGATGCCTTGACAGATATTCATGTTATTACACGCATGCACAATTGGTTATATATATGATTATTCTCTCTAACAACCGCTAAAATTCCGCTTTTCACCTGTCTGTGTGTACTTTGTTGCTAAATACTGTAGTAACTAGACACGCATCACCATTTCTGAAATTTTCATCCACTCATAGGTAAAAAAAACGCTTTAAAGGCTTGATGAAGTACGATATTTTAATTGGATTATCAATCGTAGTTATAAAAATTCACTGCTCTACAGCTCATCAAACATTATGTAAACAATTTCTCATGGCATTCATAAACACAATATATATATATATATATATATATATATATATATATATATATATAATATATATATATATATATTATAACTCGTTTTCCAGTTTTTGTGACTTATCTTGATGCATGCAGTGAATATGTGATTGTGGAGCAATTGCCATTACAAGAGAAATTTCGTTGAATTACAGTGTTCATTTGTATGGGAAGAATCGTACTTACAAAAGAACGTATACACCTTCTTCCTTCTCAGTCTCTCTTTTCTTTCTCTAAAATAGAAATTATAGTTTTGTATTTAATTAAGCACCTTCTAAAAAAATTTGGCAAGAGCTAATACTTTGATTTTATGTATATGCATGATCATCCTAATACATTTTGTTCGATAGGATTTTCGTTGTCTTCCTAACCTTTTAGTGAAAAAGTATATAGTTAACTTCCTGAGCGTTGTTTTGCCGATAGATAAATAGATAGTGTTAATTCAACTTCTTACTAAGTGAGTTGGAACAGTGTTTAAAACTTTCTCTAAATATTATACATGTTTTGTCAAATAATTTTAATTTTGTCATAATCATGGCTACTATAATCATCATTATCTAAACCATTGATGAACATAAATTTCTCGTGATATTTATAATCAGCTTTATATTTTGAGATTCTCACTCGGCTAAGCAAAGATGAAATTCGTTTCTCGAGTTATGACCCCGCCCTACTGATTCTTAACCTGTAGCCCCACTCACCGCCTCTGTCGGACGTATATACGTACCAAGGTCTCAGAAAATAATCTGGGAAAACTGAAATACGGAGGAAATTAGTTTTACCTTCCCCTTCTTCTTTCCTTCACCATGCCGCCATCTCTGTTATCACAAAATTCCAGAATCCCAACAGACAGACAGTGAGGAAACAATGGTATCTCATCCTCTGCACGTGGCCTGATTTCAGTACGTTACATCATCAACGTTGCACCTCTCTCTCTCTCTCTCTCTCTCTCTCTCTCTCTCTCTCTCTCTCTCTCTCTCAAATATCGTGTTTTGAACCCGGCTGGAATATTTGAATAATCCTTGGAAGTTTACAATCGGCTAAGTTAATCCGCTTCTTTTGTCTTGCGTTGCCAAGAACCAGCGACGTAGCGAGTGTTCGACATCTATCAACTAAGTAGCTTATGATAGTCTCTCTCTCTTGTGGAAAATGGAAGAGGACGATGGGAATGGGTGGCGGAAGGGGAGAAGATAGACACACACTCTTGGCAACATCGCCAGAGCTATAGCCATTCTTTTCCTTCTTCATCTTCTTCCCCCGTCTCTTTTCGTACCGCCTAGCAGCTGCCACTACTACTACTACTGCTTCCCCCAAAGTAAGACACATCGCTCAAAGATCCCAAGAGCGCCTCCCCCTCATGTCGCCCTGCCCCACACTTCAGTCCCTTATTCCTTCATTCCAGATTCTTCACCATATATTCGCCGCATCATCCTTCTCCCGAAGAGGACGTAAGTATATGGAAATGATGGCTGAGTAAGAGAGAGAGAGAGAGAGAGAGGTGATTAAATGTCGCTCATTGGGCGGCTGTGGTGATTTGTACCAAAGGGAGCCTGACACTTCTCCTTCCAGTCCTGGAGAGGACAGATTTTCGAGAGGAAGATTTGGCGAAGTATTCCTTCCGTCACCTGCCCCTTTTCGACATGGCGCTTCTTAGAATTTCGGCGAGACCTACATTACCGTATAACCAGCTTTTGTTGGTAAATGCTTTGTATCCCGAAAAGCTTTGTGGAGGGTGTACCTTGAAAGTGACCGACTTCTTATATATATTATGTCCGGGATAATGGGGAAACGAGAGAGAGAGAGAGAGAGAGAGAGAGAGAGAGAGAGAGAGAGAGAGAGAGAGAGAGAGAGAGCGGGTTGAATGTAATATTTAGGTATTATTTCCGACATTTCGGTTGACTAAAAGTCTATTCTTTAATGAACCAGATGAAACGAAATGGGAGACTATAATTTTTGTTTAATAAATAGAAATAAACACTTTAAAAAAAAACGGCTACTTATGGGCGGGAGTATTGCGCTTGCACAAAGCCAGGAAGAGAGAGAGAGAGAGAGAGATAATGTGTTATGCAGTTATAGGTCTGTTTTATGGGGAACGGTTAAACGTTCTTTGGACTGCGATCATCTTTGCGGTCAGGTCTTTTTATGGCTCGGCTATTGCTGATTAAAATCAAGTCGTGTGGCCAACCCATACTAAAGACCTGTCAATTTCCTTCTTCAAAAAAAGTTTTTATAGCACTGTGGCTTACCTACCAACAAGCATCTCTGCTTGGAGAACTGCACCTTTGGTTTAAAAACCAACATGTCGAGAGATTTAGCGTTTGGAAAAAGTCCATGAATGAAAAAGTAATTCGCACATTAAATGATGGAATCCTCTCTGGTGCTGAAAATATGGCAGAGCCATTTCACAGGGCTACTTAAAAAAGACGTTGCTTGTAATATACGGGTTCCACTGACCTATAAAACATTTTCAGGTTGTAGTACAAGTTTTTCTGGATCCCAAAATACAATAGCAATCAACGATTTTATACGATCGTTGCCGAATAAAACACCAGAAGTACACATAATTTCATTCTGAATTTGAAAATTGATATTAATCCCTTCATTTCGCATAGTCTCCTTTTGTGGAATAATTTTACATTGCTTTTTAACTTCTCTCTCTCCTCTCTCTCTCTCTCTCCTCTCTCTCGTCTCTCTCTCTCTCTCTCCCTCTCTCTCTTATAATTATATATATATATATATATATATATATATATATTATATATGTATGTATGATATATATACATATAATATGATATGTATATATATATATCTATATCTGTATATATATATATATATATATATAGATATATATATGATATAGATATATATATACATATATATATACATATATTATATATATATATATATAATATATATATTATATATATATATATATATAATAGATAGTAGTATGAGAGAGATAGAGAGAGAGAGAGAGAGAGAGAGAGAGAGAGAGAGAGAGAGAGAGAGTTAAAAACAAAAACCAATGTAAAGATTATTCCACAAATGGAGACTATGCGAAATGAAGGGATTAATATCAATTTTCAAATTCAGAATGAAATTATGTGTACTTCTGGTGTTTTATTCGGCAACGATCGTATAAAATCGTAGATTGCTATTGTATTTGGGGATCCACAAAAACTTGTACCACAACCTGAAAATATCTGTCGAGTTCAGGTATCTGTAATTGAAATGTCGTACGTTTGCCGCACGTAGCATATAATGGCCGAGTCGGTAACTCACTGAAATCCTGATTTCTCTTCTGTGCAGTGGTTCGAATCCACAAGAGGACGAAATTACTATTAACTGAAAAATTCCCCATCGGTTAACATATATTAAAATATATTAATTCCAAGGTAGAGCGAATTGGATGTTAAAGGACCATTTGTAGCTTTATAACTACAAATACCTGGGTTCGATAGTGATTTGTAAGGTCGAAATCGGTATCAACTTATACCTCACTTGTTGGCAAGTCGGTAACAACACTGAAGTCCTGATTTCTCCTTTGTGTACTGGTTCGAATTTATGAGAGGACGAAATTATTATAAACTAAAAAATTCCTTTTCGGTTAACATAAAATATATTAATTCCGAAGTAGAGCGAAGTAGAGCTTAATGTATGTATATGATTCACGGTGACGTGATAAAAATTCATGATATGGCTACGTGCGGTGAACGCCTGACTTTATTAACATGGAAGAGGTGGGTGGAATCGATTCCAATTACAAATACACGAATTTGACAGTGATTTGTGAGGTCGGAATCGGTATCAACATATGCCTAACTTGTTGGCTGAGTCGGTAACTCAATGAAGTCCTGATTTCTCCTCTGTGAGCTGGTTCGAATACACGAGAGAATGAAATTATTATCAACTAAAATATTCACCTTCGGTTAAAACATATGAAAATATTTTAATTCACAGGTAGAGTGAATTGGATATTAAAGAGCATTTGTAGCTTAATGGATGTATATGAATCACAGTGATGTGATAAAAATTCATATATATACATATATACATATACATACTATATATATATATATATATATATAATATATATAATATATATATATATATATAAGTCAACCCTTCACATGAACAATTGATCTGTTCAATAGTACAATTACTAGTAGGAATGCATTCAAACTGGATGGAATCTAGTGGATTTATTTATTAAAAAAAGAATATATATATTATATATATATATATATATATATATATATATATATATATATATATATATATATATATATATATATAATATATATATATAGTCAGAATCGACTCTCATCTCGGAGTCAGTCACCGTACGGGATGTACTTTGAAAACGAAAGAATTTTCTAACATACGAGAACATTGTAATAAATGTAAAACATCATTTTCATATAAGGATTTTCGTATTGTCACCCAAGCGCCCAATGACTATTCTCTCTCTGTTTTGGAGTCGTTAACAATCAAACAGCTTGTGCCCCCATTAAATGGTCAGACTTCTTCCACAGTTCTATATATAGCATAGTTGACGTTCTTCTTTCCAAACCAGACAACGTCACTCAGTTTTTTAACTCCATAGAGATAGGTACTAACTTAAGCATTCTTCACTTTTTAATTTTTTTATATATATATATATTTTTTTAGTTCCTTTTTTTAGTTAATTTTTTAAATTATTATATTTAACTTTTATGTACTTCCATTTTTATTAATATTAATACTGAGTCTTTTTTAATTTGTATATTTTGTATGTTTTACAGCCCTGATGATGAGACCCAAAGTCTCGAAAATTTGGAAAATACATGTATGATGTTACGCTGGCTTTTCTCCATCCTATTTCATTTTTATATATATATATATATAATATATATATAATATATATATATATATATATATATATACATATGTATTTTAATATAGATATATATCCATATATTCTTTTTTTATATATATTATGATTCCGCATGTATATATATATATATATAGATATATGATATATATATATATATGTCTATATATATATATATATATAGATATATATATATCGATAATTTATAATATGTATATATATATATATGTATATATATATATATATATATATATATGTATATATATATAATTTATATAGATATATATATATATATATATATAATATATATATATTGTTACGTACGTGGCTGGTTGAGGTTTATCATTTACTCTAAAATCAACTGACATTTAACAAAAGAGAAAAGGGAAGAAAAAATGTATTAAAAATGATGGATTTAAAGGAAATGCAAAGTTACATTTTACTAAGATTATTATTATGTCACTCAGAAGAATTTTACAGAGGCGGTGAAGGCACTAGCTCTTTGGCACTGAGGTTACATTAATTAACATATCAAATAGTGTCACTATGAGAACCCCAGAAAATGTAAATCCCTTTTTATGAAGAACCCGGCATTTAAAGGAATAAAATTCTTGTTCACTTATTCACCAATGATAAAATAATGGTTATCAGCAGCTCTTCATTCTTCCACCCTGGGACTTGGAAATTGATGTCTGTGTGGATCACTCTGGCACCATGGAACATAAGTGAGGTACACAACATCGGGCGTTCTCCTAATTCTGCAAATAAAGGATGCACTGTATTTCTCGATCTAAAACGCAAATTATGTAATTGGGGCGTTGCGTAAGGCAGAGAGGATAAGTACCTTAACTCTGTTACAAATTAGCAATGTAAATGAACACTTCTGGATGCAAGTCACAAATATCTCTTCACTTCCCTTATTCTCTGAATGAGATGCAAAGGGGAATTTGAGTTATATATATGAGAGCAGATAATAATTAAGAAAGGAAAATAATTGTGCACTGAACAGATTCCAAAACCAAATGTAACTTTCCTTTGATAATTAGAGTCTTGAGTAGAGCTGAGCATGGAGTATTGAGCATAGGGGGAGAAAAGTCTCAACCCCAGACAGTGATAGGGAGGTCTGTGTGACCGAGAAATCACCCCAGTGTAATCAGGACTGAGTCTGCTATGGGAATGACCTAAAAGAACCTGACTCACTACTGCAGGCGCCTTATTCTTCTCTCTTCTTTGTCTCTTGTTTTGGCACATATTGGCAGCTTTCTTGGGGTGTTGACGGTTGTCTGGAAATGAAATCCTAGCGACAGCACAAGGGGTGGAAAGATGACAAGGGGGTTGGGGGTGGGGAGGTAATTGAGCTGTAGGAGAGGCGAAGTTTTGCTGGGGAGGAGTGAAGTAGGAAAACCTGCTGTGTCCAATTATTAATTACTAAGGGAAGGGATAGGCACAGCTAATGTGAGCTGATGTGAGTGGTCTTGCTTTTTACAGGAGGTGAAAAAAATATTGTGCATATATTTTGAGGTTTCTCAACACAGGGCTTCTCGTGTGTGTATGTTACATATATATATATATATAATATATATATATATATATATATATATATATATATATATATATATATATATATATATATATATATATATGTGTGTGTGTGTGTGTGTGTGTGTGTGTGTGTGTGTAAAATCTACTGGCCACTTTTACCAGATACGTATGTAATTGTAATAGCAACAATACTCTCTTAACTTTTTGAATTCTTCTTCACCCTTTTTGGATATGCTTGTCATTAGAAAGCCTTGAAGTTCAAGTGCAAGAAATATGAAGAAGTTATGATCACGACGAGGTCAGGTCAGCAACGAGATCTCGTCCTAGTTATGGTAACCCAGGTTCGTTTCCCGCTACCAGGCAGCAAATTTCTTCATATTTCTTGCACTTGCATCTCAAGGCTTGTAGTGACAAGCATATCCAAAAAAGTGCAAAGAATTCCAGAAGTTAAGAGGACACTATTGCTATTACAATTACATATGTATCTTGTAAAAAGTGGTGACCAGTAGATTCTACGCACACACACACATATATGTATATATATACTATATATATATATATATATATATATATATATATATATATATATATATATATATATATATATATATATATAAAGCCTGTGATCCTTTCATCAATCTATCTTCTTCATTCCATCCACGTGACCAAACCATCTCAAAGTACCCTCACCCATACTTTTACTGATACTGAGGTTTTTACCACTTCTACATATCTCCATATTTTCTTATCCATCAGGTCGTTCTATGATTCGCATGCCAAGCAAGCAGTACATCTGTACGCCAACCTTTATATCCTGCATCCATATTCTTCATTCACACTGCGTACATTCGAATTTTAGCTTCCATAGACATTCCAAGAGTCCTCTATAACTTCCCTACTTCACTTATTCTTTTACATGTTCTTCCATTGCACTCAAAATTGTATATGTTTCACTAAACATTTCCTTTCCCCTTCGCACCACTCACTGTTTTTAGCCATTCTTCCCATTCTCAAGAAACTATAGATGCAGCCCCTTTGATCCTATGACCACATCCTAGAATTGTAATATTGCTATATACTTCTACATCCATGACTTTATGTACAGTCCATTTTCCATTTATTTCACCTTATTTGCTTTTCACTTTTTTCTAATTAAATTAACAATCCTTTATTACCCTTACACCTATATTTTTACATCTTACTCTGACTTAAACTTCCAGATAACAATCAATTATACCTCAAACCACTTCTCATTTCATTATTACATTTATCAACTTGCTCTTCCACCTACTCTGTACTGACTCCCATCATATATCTCTCTCAAGTATAGTTGTAATACTTCTGGAAAACCATGTATTTCTAACAATCAGATCCAACTCCAAAGACATTTTCGTGTAGCCAAGGAATTCTATAGCTATCCAAAAAGTTAATTATTCCTCTGTCTCCTACTTTTGCTTGTACGTCAATCACTTAGCAAAAACTCCTTCACCCTTTTCAAATTCAACAAAACAAATTCAGACTCGCACCTAGAAATATGCTTTTACTCAAACTCC
Organism: Macrobrachium nipponense; assembly: GCF_015104395.2. Lineage (NCBI taxonomy): Eukaryota > Metazoa > Arthropoda > Malacostraca > Decapoda > Palaemonidae > Macrobrachium > Macrobrachium nipponense. The sequence goes on along the minus strand of NC_087210.1, from coordinate 35,571,298 downwards.
TTTTATATCCTTGACCATACACACTCACTTATACAACCGTTTCTCCTGCCACACTCAGTCACACCCATACAATTGTTAATTGATACAATTGTATTCTTTCACGTGTACCAGTTACTTTGATCGAGCATAACTGCACCACTTGCCTTGGCTCTAATCCATATTCTGTCCCAGACACTTTGTCCTTCCTATTCAGGTGTACAAGATTACCCTTTTAACTTTGTTTCATTGTGCCAAATCTTCCATCTCTCTCTCCTTGGACGTCATTTTTTATCCTTTGTGTTGCATTCACATGCTTTCGAAAACTCAAGCTGCAGTACCATATTTTCTTCCTGCATTTTGGAACCAAATGCATGGACATTTTAATTCTGTACACAAACAAAATACTGGATATTACCCAAGACTGAAAGTTACTAAGAATGACTTAGAATTGTCCTTAATGATAGCATATTCCTTTTGATAAAATACTGCTGGATGCATTGTGAAAAAATTCTTTTTATTTGATAAAGTAATAATCTCCAATGACATTTATTACAGTCCAGAGTGATGTTCTGGTCTTCAGAGGTGTGCTTCAACATCAACAGCATAAGTAATGGTATAAATTACACTTAGCAATTTCATGAACATTATTCAATAAGAGCATTTTAAGATCCCGTAGTAGGTGTGTAAGAATACTACCACTGTAGGTTCCGCGTGTCGTAAAAGGCGACTAAAAGGACAGCTGCTGCCTTGCAGTCGTACATTTTAGTAAAAGGCTAGGCCCACCATCAATAACTGTGGTTGATGGCAGCAAGGGCATGCGATCGTAAAAACCCCTTTGCAAAACAATAAACCATGCCTGATGATGCCTTTGACAGAAGGCAGTGGAGAAGGCGCATCAGGCAACCGACCCCTTAATATAGGGATAACGGTGGGAAAGAGGATTCAATAAGAGCATTTTAAAATAATTTTAGTACTATATTACGCCTTTATTTTACTATTCTTTTATCGTTTGAAATTAGTATTGCAATATCTGTGCGATAGTGTCAGGAAGTAACCCGTCTTGGCAAAACAATAATTTTTTTACGTTAACTCTTATGGCCAATGTTTGATGACCCCCAAACTGCAGCGGGATCTGTTAAGGCTAAACATGTTCGTCAATATTCCTATTAGATGAACAAAAGTCTTCTAAAACGCCCAGAGATACATTCACAAATATTAAGCCACAAAAGTTGTGTAATATCCAGTTCACTATACCTCAGAAATAATTACACCTACTATGAGATTCATAGCCAGTGTCTCGGTTTTCCCGGAATCAAATTTCATCAACGTACCTGACAAAGAGGACAATTTGTCACAGGGTATCTTACATCCCTACCTAATTTTTTTTTACTGTACTCTGTATTACGAAAGTTGCATGATTCTGGTAATTATAATAGTAACATCGACTTCTTGTAGACATCGCCAGCAAACTCAGAGGAATGCCTTTCGAAGATATTATGACGTAACTTATGACGTCATTAACTTGCCTCCTCCTCGATGGATGATTGGCTATTCATGAAAAAGTCTCCACCTCTAGCAACAATACAACCAAAACTCCTTGTTTACACTTTGTAATAGTAGTAGTAGTAGTATAGGATTTATGCCAGGAGGTTGAGTGCTAGAATCTTCGAAGAAAAGGGTTTCCACGAGTAATCCGAGAAATTACTTTCTATCACTATTTCTCCAGTGAAAACAAATATATAATTAAAAATCAATTAACAAAGTGAAGAAAACTTTGGCAATCGTCGTAACTCCTTTGATATTTTTCCTAATATAGAATATAGACTTCAAGCCAAGAACTGGGACCTATAGAGGTCATTCAGTGATGTATTATAACCCATGAATTTTGTTTTTCTTTTTGGCCAGGCAAGTTTTAATGTTGTTCCAGAAGTTATATTTTACTAAGAAATCAACAACTATTGCTTTATAGAGTATGTATATCTTTCTGCACCTTTTGGAAGTCAACAAACGACGAAAACTTGGTAGCCTTGGATGTCCGGGTGTACTCCTTACCCAAAATACAAAAAAAGGGCCCTATTATTCATTTACCTGATCAAGCTTACGTAGGGTTTGCCACGGGCCTACTCATTTCTAAACAACTGTGCAAGTCGAGTCACAAAAGCTGCCCTGCAACCAAGGGAACAAATGACTTATCATAGCCGTCATTCTTGAAGCTTTGACAAGGCACAAATATTAATTCAGAATTTCAGAGACACCTGTTTGTAAGTTATCACCTTGTGGGAGGGGTCGGGACGTCATATGTTTACGTCACGTATAACTTTGAACCAATACATAAGGGTGTTCAGCCACTGGCTTTGGTTGCTTTATTTCACTCTTATGAATATACTTTTTTCTAATATAAGTAATACAGAATGCTGCCCAAAATTAGGTAGGGATGTAAAGCATACTATGGTTAAGTAATATCTTTGTCAAATGCTTAGAAAAAAAAGTTATTCCGGAATAACACCGGGACAAAGGCTCTGAATCTCATAGTAGGAGAACTGTATTTGAGAAGTGCTTCCCAACTTGTAGTATTCGAGCTACCACCTGGTTTGACAAAGAACGACGTACACTAAATGGGACAAAATTTCCTAATTAGCCATGTACTAATTAGGAGGAGAGCTGTTATCGATTCTAAGTATAAAAACTTGAATACGATAGTCATATGTACTACAAAAGAGTCAGTATCAACTTTTACCTGTCTAGATGGCTCAATGGTATGTCGTTTGGGAAACCAGTCAGCAGTTCAAATCCTACCAGTGGTATAAGTTATTCCTGAGGTATAGTAAATTGGATACTTCAGGACATTTTTGGCTCTCTCTCTCTCGCTCGTCTCGTCTCTCTCTCTCTCTCTTCTCTCTAATATATATAATACATAATATATAATACTATATATATATATATATATATATATATAATATATATATATATATATATATATATATATATATATAGTATATATATATATATACTATATATACGTATATATATATATATATAGGATATATATATATATATATGTATGGTGTATGTATGTGTGTTATGTGTGTATGTATGTAGTATGTATGTATGTATGTATGTATGTATGTATGTATGTATGAATATTATTACATCACCTTGATTCATATAAATCATTCGAGCTACAAATGTCCTTTGATATATATTATATATATATATATATATATATATATATAATATATATATATATATATATATATATATATATATTATGTGTGTGTGTGTGTGTGTATGTGTGTGTGTGTGTGTGTGTGTGTGTATAAAGTGTCTGGATAACCAGTCATATAATCCATATTAGTTTTATGAAATTAAATGTAACATTTTCATTCTTGGCGCTGGTAAACTCGTAATATTCCGATTAGGTCATTGTCCTTTTTAGCCAACATTTCCCTTATACATATTCTAGAATTAAAGTTTAAAATTGAATGGTTTCATGGGTGGATATTTGCATTTTTTTACTGTTATATCTTCTGCTCTTGTGTCAGTGAATAGCTTATAAAGTTTCATCCTACAAAATATTTACAATAACGTTGCTTGCTTATTTGTGTGAATAAATGATAATAGTTACATGCATTCCATTAACTCGAAAGAGAGGCAACGTTACTTAATAAGAAGACAACATCTCTTTTCATTTTCCAATTATTTGTCGTTATTCGATGTAATTCTTTGATCTTCGCAGAGCACAAGATTCAGATCTGCTTAGTTTTGTCTAAACTGGAGCCATTACCAGAAAGCGAGTAGTCTTGGAAATTTAATTTCCTCCGACTCTTCAAGAGTCAGAACATTAATGGACTCGTTTTTGCTCTTGTCTTCTAACTGACTTGGGAAGTTTGAGATGCAGCTCGAGTGTTCACGAATTCTCTTCACTGGAAATACCGTAGCGATTTTCCAGGCGCATTTTACCTTAGAACCTTGAGAATTTGTAAGCCAAGGGATTTCCATTACACTTTTAATGAAAAGATTTTTGGTCGTTATAGATACATGTTTAATACCTTCGGAAATGTTTCTACTTTGGTTGGGAAATGATTCGATTTTGAAAGATTTTGGAAAAGGTAGCATTGGTCTGTAAAGGGAGACTCAGCCAAGGTTTCGTTAGTTATAAAAGAAAATACCATTCAGAAAACAAAGTCAAATTGTTGCTTCGCAGGTACAGTCTTTACTCTGACACACAGCGGAAGACAACTGCATCACTCATCTCTATTAGATCTTGACCACTGCACTTCATTTATGAATAAGATTCTGTTAATAATACTTCATTTCGATTTTTGGATATTAAGTAATGATTTACTAAATTCTCCAGTCTCAAATTTCTGTAT
>NC_087210.1:35556946-35561946 GCF_015104395.2 Macrobrachium nipponense | reverse complement strand
ACGGATGGTCTTTAGATTTAAAAGCGATAGAAGCAACGCCAAGTTCCTTTACTTCAGTTTGTCTGACATGCAGGGCTGTTTTCTCTTGTAAATATTGATCTAGACTTCAAGCTATTTGGTCGCCATTTCCTGCTTGCCATCTGTTTCTCTTCTCATAATATGACTCTTTTATCATTCATATGCATGCTTACAAGTTTATTGGCTCTTATTCCAGTTCCCCAGGAAATTTTTCTCGTTTTTGATAAAAGTAGAATAATGACAATAGCTTGTTTCATAAAAAAAAAAAAAGATTGAGTAGGTTTTCCGCATAACCACTTCCATTACCACTACAACTGCAACGAAAGATATTTCTTGTTGAAGAAGGACATCAGCTGACTCGCGAAAGTTTCCAGCCCTGTGATTTTTTACATTGATCTCTGTATTATGTTTAAAAAAAAGAAGTGGATTTTATTTATCTTGTGGTGCAGCTATTGTGCTACTGATATTGCAATTATTATTATTATTATTATTATTATTATTATTATTATTATTATTATTATTATTATTATTATTATTATTATTAAAACATACAAGGCCGATATTAACAGAATCGTACGTCATGTAAGGTAACGCACAAGGAAAGAATCTAGTCAACAAAGCACTTGAAAAATGGATAAACATATTTTCTCTTCGAGTGAATATCACTCTTCTTTTTACGAATCAAAATCACCATCTTTCTGAACTTGGGATGAATGTTTTGGTACATTTCTGAAAGATTAAGACGAAGGTAGCTGACCTAGGCATTTCATTATCCGCTTAACTTATTGAATAGGACGATTGTAGAAAAGGAGTTCGTGGAAAATATTATTAATGCATGAATCTCTTCGTTTCGGTTTTTAATCACGGTGAAGAGTTCGAGAAAGACGCAGCTGCCAAAATCAAGTTCGGTCGCTTAAAGAAAGGGCTTCGGGGCGTCCTCGCTTGAACATGCACCTGGAATCAGCCTCAATATTCAGAAAGGATTGGCGGACTCAAGAAAGGAAATTTAGAAGACGAAAAAATGGCTGAGGGCGACAAGACATTGTAAAACAAACAAAGAACAAAAGAGTTCTATAAATAGTTAGATTCATGATGTGTAGATATATGGCAGGTATTGTAATTAGGTTAACAGTCAAATGAGTCATTTTACGGATAATCACCAAGTTGAAATACTTTACAATTTTCTAACTGAAAAATCATTAAATGAACAATAAATACCGAAACATAAACGAACAATTTACAGTCAAATGAGTAGATAGGCCAACAGATGAATATTGTGTAATCAAAACAAGAAGAAAAGAACTGAGCAAAAAACAACAGAGGTTACACATTTTTTCAAGGGAAGATGCCTAAGAGACCTTGAAGAGGATCGCTGACTATGATATTGCCAGTGCGAAAATTGCTGGAGAGGAGGAACTGGACGAAATTAATCTTTTTTTCCTTTGATAAATTGACCCGAGCAACATTCCAAGTATGAATGGAGCCTATGGATTTATGTACGGAGTCTACCTTTACAGATTTTTAAAGATATTTTTATTCTATAGGAATATTCATGTATGTATGTATGTATGTATGTATGTATGTATGTATGTATGTATGTATGTATGTATGTATGTATGTATGTAGCACTTGGAAATAGTAGCTAAAGAAAGTTTTTACCATATTAGCAGGAACGAGTTAAATAAATACAATAATAATTAATTAAAAATATAAGTAAGTTTATAGACAATAATTATAATTTGCCATAAAAAGACCATCATTTTAGCGACAGAGGACACTAATTAAAATGTAAAACGTATCTTGGCTTATTTTCTGTGCAAATCATTTCCATCCGTGGGCTGTTTCTTAGTTCACTGCATTTTGTAAGTTTATTCATCACTTCTCACATTCATTCGTTAAGTTTTGCCTTTAGCGAAGATGTCAAGTAATGAAAATATATTTAACTATCCCGATCTCTGAAAACTAAAGTGGCTTAAAATTTTTGTCACCACGGAACCAGAAAATAACATTGCTTAGGGAAGGCACCACATTGAACTTCACTTAATATTCTCAGTCAATGAAGTGATGTTGTCTTCGAATTTGATATCAACTTGGTTCTCTTATCACGGTGTTTTATCACACTCAGCCGCAGTCTAAACTACCAGACAGTGCTGTCAACACCTTTGGTTTTAAATTCTTAGAGTTTTTGTACTCGAGGTCCGTGTTTACTCAACAAAGCAAACATCCTAATTTGCACAGTCCACCTCCGAGTCTAATTGCTTTCATCTCTTAACAGTGGGTGGCTATGACAGCTTCGCCTCTTCTTCGTGGATGCTTGTGGAGGGGGGTCGCTTTTCCTCCTGTCTTTTCCGTTAACATTGCCAAATCTTCGTTGCTTAGACGAATTACTGGGGAAAAACCTCATTAAGTTTGAAGTCATGAATTCTTGGTCCTCCCCTCTCTCTCTCTCTCTCTCTCTCTCTCTCTCTCTCTCTCTCTCTCTCTCTCTCTTATATTATTTTTCGCTTCCCTTACCTTCATCATTTATTGCCATAATTTCTTTACTCATTATTCCTTCATTCATTTTTTTCATTTCAGGAATTTTCCTTGCTTCCGTACAAAGTATACATAACGCTTCACAATTTACAAAGAAGGGGTGAACTAACACGTCAAATGACGGATAAATGACGCCCAAATGGCCAGAGAGGGCAGTGTACCCTCTTATGCCCCGAAAAGATCGTTTATGACAGGAAGAGGGCTGCGAATGTCTGCGCGTCTGGACTATTACACGGCTAATGCAAAACGCCTCAAAGCCCAGCATCACTCATCTCATCCTCATCCTTCTTGAGGTTCCTTCATCTCTCTGAGTCCCTACTATGTTGGGTAGCCAGGAAGACCTAAGGGCGTGGACGCGCCCGGTATGAAAGACAAAACTACGAACGCCAGATGAGTGGCGGCTGCCTGTGACTTGTTAGAACACCTTTTTCAACTCTCTCTCTCTCTCTCTCTCTCTCTCTCTCTCTCTCTCTCTCTCTCTCTCTCTCTCTCTCTCTCTCTGGAAAAGAACAGCTGCAAAGGTGATGAACTTCGTTCTCCAGAAGTAACTCGCAGTTGTATTTGAAGCAATACGAACAGAAGGTTGTCATTTGATCTGTTTCTTTGTTGGTTTGCTTCCATGCTTGCCTTCTGTTTCGTTTTTCAGCCGATGGACTTTTTATTATGGGGTTCTTCAAATTTATACTTTTCCTATGGACTATGCTGACTGTTTTTTATTCTTCCTGTTATTATATTGCTCTTTTACTCAAAAATTAAAACGTACAGTTTTAGTATTTCCCGTTACTTTGATATGGTCGAGAACACACACACACACACACACACACACGCATATATATTATTATATATATATATATATATATATATATATATACTATATATATACATATATATATATATATATATACATACACAGACAGACATATATATATATATATATATTATATATATATTATATATATATATATATATATATATATGGATATATATATATATATATATAACATATATATTAAATAACTATATTATACTATATATTTTTTACCCATTTTACCACTCAGTAACGTAAATCTTACAAATGAACATTCACAGAGGCATCTATTTTTCTCACAGACAGGCAGAACAGGTGAAGAGAGGACTCTCTCACCGGAACGGTGAAGAGAGGAATACCTCTCTTCACCTGTTCTGCCTTATGGCAACGCTTAGAAAAGTGGGAGTCATCTGTGAACATACTATATCTATATTATATATATATATGTGTGTATCATCATCATCACCATCATCAGACGTTGCTAGGCAACTGCAGGATAAAGGTCTCAGAATGTCCTCCCACTCCTTTCTGTTTATGGTCTTTCTATGCCATTCTATATCCGCAAATTTTCTTAGCTCGTCAATCCATCATTTTCTCTTCCTTCCTCTGCTTTGTTTGCAATCTCTAGGAACCTCTCTGTTATTCTTTTTGTCCATCTATTACCTGACATTCTCATTTTATGCCTGCCCACACCCATTTCTTTTTCTTACTTGTTAGAATATCCTCTAGTCTGCTCTCGTATCCATGCTACTCTTTTTCGTTTTCTTAGTGTTATTCTAATCATTATTCTTTGAGATGTAACTAGCTTATGTTCTAAGGCTTTAGTAAGGCTCCAAGTTTCTGATGCATAAGTTAATACTGGTAGGACCATCTGATTGAATACTTTTCTTAGTTTTACTCTTATTCATTTCTAGTTCCACATTACTGCTTTCACTATTCAAACTATTATTATATATATATATATATATATATATATATATATATTATATTATATATATATATATATATATATATTCTAGCGATCGTGACGAGTATCCCATTAACTTTCAGTGGAAGAGTTGGTTGGTGGATTGTTTGCATTCATAGTTCAGTTGTTCTCAACTTTCCTTAAAGATTGTGGTTGTTAGGAGAGTCGTGAATATCGGCTCTAGCCACTGGTGGTGTGTGAATTATGCATTTAGGAAAGTCTTTTCAAGAAGTAAATATTTTTATTTTCTGGTTCCTGTTTTGGTTAAATTACTAGTTTATCAATGTCGTCACTAGAGAGGTTGGTGGAGTTAGGGAAGGAATTAGGATATGAGGGTGAAGATTTAACGGATTTTGTTAAGGATCAGCAGGCTAATGAAAGACAGAAGCGTGCTGAGAAGGGAGAGAGAGAGAGAGAGAGTGAGAGTGGAAGAAGAGAAAGAAAAGTTAAAATTGGAAATTGAGTTAACAAAACTCAAACAAAGTAAGAGTGACGGATCAAGTGAGAGTAATGTTGAGCAGCATGCATAGTGAGCTTGGACAACTAAGTTTCCACATTTTGATGAATAGGACGATTATGATAAGGTCAAATCTGCTGTTCTTGCAGCTTATGAATTAGTTCCTGAAGTGTATCATTCCAGATTTAGGAATTACGTAAAGCCTGATAAAGATA
>NC_087210.1:35546946-35551946 GCF_015104395.2 Macrobrachium nipponense | reverse complement strand
AATACCAGACACAGGATATCAGGATGATATCAGGATGCGTAAAAAGCTGAGGCAGCCTAACAGAAGACAAAAACAGATAAAACAGGAGATAACACAACGGATGATTATAGAATATTAAAACATTCGGAGTTATTAAACGGAAATGTAAATGAATTAAGCTTTTTGTTCAACTTCTGCTGCGAGTTTGGCACATACCCTGTGAATAGTACCGTATGCAGGTCTGTTATCATATTGCTTGACAAGGATTTCAGTTTGAGAACTATTCAACTAAAATTTCATAATCACTTACAGCAGACAATTAAAGTGCTATACAACTGTGGCATGTGACTGCCCAAGTCCAGCAAGTAATTTCTAATTATTAGCTGCGTAAGGAATGATTTCTATAGACTCGCAGATCATTTCTCATAGTTTTATGAAGATAAACGCCATAAAGTTTACCATATGCTGACTTGGCGGTGAAAACAGAAGCACCAATTATTATTCAAATATATCTCGTTCACCTCATTTTTGTAATCATTCGTTTGTCATACTGCTTGCCCGGATGAGTGGAAACCTTTTCTAAACATTTAACATCGCCGTATTTTACGGGAACGTAAATTGTATGATCGACAGCATTCGAACACCATCTGTCGAGGACCTATGAGATATATTTCAAAGGCTATTATCTGGTCCAGAACCCGCTGTTATAGCCAAAATCTTTTCTCCTCCTCCTCCTACTCCCCGTCTTTTTTTTCTTCTTCTTCTTCTTCCTCTTCTTCTTCTTCGTCTTCTTCTCTTTGTTGTTGCTGTTGCTGTTCTTCTTCTTTTGCTTCTTTGTTAGCTCCCTTCTTTCTGTTTTATTCTATTATGACTTAATTTCACCGTTTCCTGCAATTGATGGTTTCGTCAGTATACGTTCTACGATCCTGTTAGTGTATAAATAGTAAGTTACGAATAATTATTTGGAGAGAAACATCTGTTAGACACTTAATCGGCCATGGATAAACTAGAAAGGTAATTAAACTATCCAGATTCGATATAAACAAGTTCTCGTTCGGTCGTAAATATGTGATGTAAAATGGTTAGAATGTTCAAATCACGGGTCTACTTCATTAGTAGCGTTAGCTTCTAACCTCTTATTCAAAGCATTGCATAGCACCGCTTGTTATTCCTTCATTCTTCATTTGTCATTCAGTATCTTATCATTCGTTTAATAGTATCTCTCTCTCTCTCTCTCTCTCTCTCATCTAATAACACTTGCTTCCTCAGCCCTTCCTTCATCACTAACTTTCTCTCATTTCTTTAATCCCTCGGCATAATGGATGGTTTCCCCTCTTTCCAAGTTCCGATATCCCCTCTGGTGATCATTATCATTCTGAAGAGGGTTTTTATTGCAGAATTCCCTTCTCGCTCTCCTCCCTCCCGTCAGTCTCCTCTTCCCCATCTATCTCCGAGTCTTTTACTCGCTCTTACATTCATCATTCTTATTCTTGAGTTATAGGATTCCATGAAATCATCAATTTCCTTTCAACTGTAGCTTCTGAAAATATGAAGATTTTATTTTTTTATTGAATAATTCGACGACGAAGTTATATTTCTCCCGTTCCTTGTATATAGTCTTTTACTATTTACAAGAGCGAATTTTGATTATTTTGTTTGATTTTTTACATGGGATGTCAAGCAAAAACATTTCCTCATTTATCCTTCAACCCATAGTTACTATCTTCTTGATTATTATATATTCGTACTCGTCGTTTTTCTTGAGACTCTAGGTTCCAACATTTGTTTCTCTATCTCGATGTAACCCATTCACAATTCTGCATTGCACGGATCACCCTTTCTTCGTTTCTCTCTTTTTATTTAATTTCACTTTCACATGTCTGTCTGCCTTGTAGGTATGTCTCTTATTTTTCCTATAATGCCTCGTCCCTCCCCGTTTTCCTGTGAGGCTCTTGAGTCACACCTGTTTCGCCGAAGTTAGTAAACACTTGGTTAACATATGCTAGAGGGAGGACAGGTGTGTCAGATCCTCTTCTATGATTTTAACCTTTTTCAACCTATGGCGTATATTTCGTCTCTCTTCTTCTTCTTCTTATTCTTCTTCTTTCTTCTTCTTCTGATCTCTTGTCGTCATTCAAGGTATATCTTTTCGTGAAAAAGAAAAAAAAAGTTTTGATGAAATATCACGAATAATTTAGTCAAGAAACATAGAGTTTCCCCTTAAAGGATCCTACCTAGCGATGAAATTATGAGATATATCACATATGGTGCAGATCTTCCCAGCAGTGTATCCGAGACAGGCAGCAGTATGTAAAGCATTTAAATGGAAAGCGCGCTTTTGGCAATTGTATAACATAGTACTTTGGTGATAGCATAACTACGACCCATAGTCTGTTAATCAATTTTGCAGCCTGGCTAAAGGGTTATATTTGCATGTGGGAATATCTGCGTGTGGGAAATACTTATAAAATGAAGCTTCCGCCTCGTTTTTATGAATTAACTTCTGTTATTGAGTGAAAGGGACATGGAATATTCGACACATGATGCAGTACCTCCTACTTCTTCCTATGACCATAATTGTTGTTGTGTGAGAAGACTGGTGGCTTTCGTCTGGTAAATACTAAAAAGAATCTCATAACGACCAGATCTCGATGCCGAAAACGCTCGTGAAGGAGAGAAAAAATTGTGAGGGCCACACCATCCGTACGCAAAGCCTATTAATCAACCGAGATTTAAAACCAACCTGCCTCTTTATGAAAGACTATAACCAAGGGGTAAACTGTGGTTTCATACTTTCGACACGTGTAATCTAACGCTGACCGTCAATCATCAAAGAGAGAGCGAGAAAGGCGAAGCTCCCATCAGTCATCAACGATGACCATCTACCCGCTGATGGATCGGGTGTATGGTTGGAGGGAGAGGCTGTTTGCTTAGAGCTATGGTTTTTGAATCGAGGGTTGTTCATTCATTTGACCTTTTTATACAAGTATTTATTATACATGAATATTTGTGATTAGGCAAATAAAGAGCAGTATACTGTCATTTGTAAATATACATAAACAAGGACACATTATCATATGTATGTGTGCGTGTGTGTGTGTATGTGTGTGAATTTGTTTGTTGGTATGTGTGCTGTTGCGCACGTGTCTGTTTTGAAAGAGAAATTTGTTAAAATAAGTAGATGAAAGTGACTGGCTTGGTGTAAAGTGGGTCTGGGACAAGAGTGTATAATACTTCCATGGCAGTTTATTAATATCTATGGATGGAGTGATTTAAGAAGTCAAAGAAAAAGAAAATTGGACTTAAGTACAAATGAGCAAATGTGTCATGAATGGATTATAGAATAATTGACGTTTGCCGATAGGATAGAACTTTTCGGGGATAGTGAAAAGACACCAAGGAAATTAGTGATGAAGTTTAAAAGTGTTTACAAGTAGAGAAAGTTAAAAGCAAGTTAGCGTATGGATGCGGTTATGAGGGTAATTGGAAACCAGGAAGATACAACAGTAATGAACGGTGGAAGAATTGTAGAAGTTGATTTGTATTGTTAATTGGGAGTTAATACAATAGATGGTGATAGGATGAATGAAAAAGTAAGTCCCAGGATAGGTGACGCTAGGAATGATCAGGGTATGAGCAAAAACTGGGAAGAGGCTTGGAATGTATGTCTATGGAAGCAAAGGTGAGTAAGTATGAGGGAACATTTGTTCCGCCTTATCATCATCGAAAAGAATTGTTGAGGTTGAATGTGAATGAGAAAATATTAAAACTACTGAGAGGAAATGAGGAATCATAAAAGCTAAATGGTATATAATAATATGTTCTTCAACATCACAACCTCGCGAGACGAGTAAATTGAATCTCACAGATTAGTGAATAAGTTATTGATTAAATAGAGAAGTCTTCATCTTTTACCAAACAGTTATGTGACGAAACTGATGTTTCACAATCCTCTCAGCTAATGGTGATCACGTGATTCATAGTTGATGGAGAGTACAAAGACACCCTAATAGCCTTCGTTAAAAATTTCCATTTGTAAAAGAAATACAACTTAAAATGTTCTGTGAATTTCTGTATTTTCCTTTAGAAAATGTTATTCTGAATATTATTCCCCTTTTCCCCGTTCTCTTACAACTTTTAAATTAAATGTTCGCCTCCTCAAGTATCTGCAATGTTTATTATTGCATTTTCTCTTTAAAAAAAATCAGCAAAATGCCTGCTACACATATAGACTTTCTCTGTTCGGAGCGGCTCAATGTTACTTTCAAATCTTGACCACAGTTGATTACAGTCAGTGTGTGGTAGGATATGTTTCACACTTGCGTAAACTTTCCAGTAACATAAGTCACACGATTCAATATTGTGAAGGTAATTATATATCTTTGATAAGTCAGGACTTGTCAACAACGTGACACATTACAGGGATAACTGCTCTCTCTGACAGAGGTTCCTGTAAGGATCTACTGCTTCAGTAAAGAGTCTGGTAGCTGCCAGTCCTTATACAAGACTTGGTGGGAATGTCCTAAAATGGAATTCCCTTCTGACTAGTTCTACTTTTTCATGATAAGTCAACAGATTTAACCTTCATCAGACTCGAGCTTTTGTTTCCAGTTTTTTATATACTTCCTGACAATTAAACATGATTGCTGATTTTAATCAGCGATTCCCACCAATTTAAAATGCAAAGAAGGATACAGCAAGCCGTTTGCAATAGGATCTTATCTCTCAGCCTCTTTAATACTAGTTGCAACAATGAAAGTCCTCTATCTACTGCACACATAATTCACTGCTTAGGTTCAGTGATTTTTTTTTCACATAGCTCCCCATTTGATTCTGCTTCCCGCGGACTCGAATTTGTGTTCACCTGCTTCATACTTTGGGGAGAGGCGCCAAAAGTGAGTAGCCTTGTAGTGGCTCTGAAAGTCTCCTAGAGTGAGGTTGCTAGCATCATGCCCCTTTTTGGGCCTCAGTAGAACCCGATTAATGTGCGGTTAAGTATTAGTTATGGGTGACTTACAGAC
>NC_087210.1:35529446-35544446 GCF_015104395.2 Macrobrachium nipponense | reverse complement strand
AGATAGAAGTAGCAGTTACAAATTCGGTAGAACGGTTATATATATATATATATATATATATATATATATATATATATATATATATATATATATATATATATATATATATATATATATATATATATATATATATATATATATACATAATGTTAACGATTACTTGCCAGATACTTTCCAGTTTACTAATAAAAAAAAGGTATGGTGAAACGTAGAATTCTCTTTTTGGACTGCGAATGTGTGTGTGTATGTGTGTGTGTGTGTGTGTGTGTGGGTGGGTGGTGGGGCCGGAGTGTGCGTGCGTGTGTTTGTGTCTTCTCACTGTCAGGGAACAGAATTCCACGTTTTCCACCGCATCCTTTTCAGCAAATTTGAAAGCACCTTCCAAGTGATCGTTAATATTACAATGACTGACTCTTAGTTTTCTGTATTTGTGTGTATTCGGGTATATAAGTTATAAGGAGAAAAGAGTATTCCATACGGAAACAGTCGTAGAAAGAATTCAGGTAGCAAGCTTATGTTAATGAGGAATATGAAAGCAAGACTTTCGAATCATTGTAAATAACGCTGTCATGTGTCGGTAAATAGCTTAGTTCTTTGTAATGAATATGATACGAGAGAAGCAAAACTGCTGATGTAATGTAAACGTTCAAGTGGATATATGGAGGCAATGAAAGGGAAAAAAAAAACGGAAAACCTCAGGAGTTAATGAGAAAAGTGGGAGAAGTGGTCTTGTGGTGCGAGATTAATTGCGTTTGAAAAAGATGCACAGAGTGCTTTGCGAGGGAGATATTTCTTAAAGAGTGGGAAATGATTTTCTTGTGCGTAGAGACGTTGAATAGTGGTTTTAATACCGGAGAATCTGTAGTTCTGACTCAGAGAATAAGACGCGGGACTGAAAGGAAGAAGGGTATGGTTTTATTCGAGGAAAGGGGTGTATATGGACCAATTTTTTTTATCTTGAGAATAAGCTCTGTGAGACCTTTTGAAGTAACCTTTCGGGAGTGACCAAGTGGGATTAAAAAAATCGAAGATCACGGCCTGAAACTACTGACTGACCTTTACTTTGTTTAATTAATTTATTAATTTTCTGCTGGCAGACCATGCAACATGATATTCTGGATATATCATAAAGAAAGTTTTCTTTTATTTCGTTTTGACTTATATTACTTATGTACCATTCGTTTTTGCCCAATTCTTATCATAAATTGTTTCATTTAGTTTTCTCACAGCTTCACGGTTTTTGTGGTAAACACGTACACGACAACTATGGATAATAGTGAACAATTATTTGCTAAGATTACAGTTTACTTACAAAAATTTACACACACTGAAAAAAAAATAATACAGACAATATTTTTTCCCATTAAGACAATAAAAATAAAAATTAAGATATCAAGAAATCAGCAAATTAAAAGGTCCTATTTGGCTGATGTTTTCTTACTATATTTGAAACTTATGGATGTATCATGGGTTAGCTTCTTCTTCAGCTTGATTGTCACGAGCCTAAAGAAATACACATTAAACCAAAGAAATCACTACACACTTCGTATTTTGTACCAACGTCAGTTGGCCTTCGTTATGCAAATACGCATCGAATATCAATAGCTGCTAATTTGGAAAGACCTTGTAGACCAATTAACGTAAACACAGACTCTCTCTCTCTCTCTCTCTCTCTCTCTCTCTCTCTCTCTCTCTCTCTCTCTCTCACACAAGCAAATTCGCCCCTATTGTCTTATTGTCACTGACAGTGAAAACCACCTATGAACATGCAAACGGATATACAGCTCAGGGCTCTGAGATTTCGGACGAAAATTGGATCTGAAAGTAGCCAAAATAATAAACTACTATGTAATTTACATTTAGCAGGCAGCGAACAAATTTTCTGTGTAACCATTAGGCGGTAATAAGAATATAAGGCTGGCGTACATATCCAAATTTAGGCTGGTTCATTATTAACAGGTTGGGAGGTAACTATGGTCTGCCAAATTTGCTGTGTTGCAGTTAGCATTTGCATATAGTGACAATCTTTCCTGTATAACTGATTACTAGTGAGGAGGGTTAATGCCAATGATGAGGGCAACCGATACAGCGTTGAGGATTTAAATATGTAAATTATTAAAGACTTGCCTCCAATACAAAATAGTTTCAGTATTTTGGAGAAATCACGCGATTTTCCTAACAAAATTCACATACCTCAGGGTTGCGCTATCATGTCTAAGCGTACATTCATAAACATTATCGATTTAATTCATTGATGTTTGTCTACTCATGTTTGCTTTTAATAACTGCTGACAATAATTTTCAGTCACTGTATTTGTCACTAATTAGAAATATTCATTCTTATTATTTAAAATTCCATATGTTTTTAAGATACTTTTATTGCTATATAATATTCATTTATTATTTCCTCTCTTTTTTCTTGATTTAATATTATCACATTTGACACTTTTGCCATTATTACTAGTATTATAATTATAAGTAATAACAATATTTAAGTAAAAGGTGTATAATGAAGCAAACATTAAGAGCTTTAAAATGTGACCAAGCCATTTTTTGTCATTTTAAAATACAGCACAGATAAAGATTCACCATAGATAATGAATTCAGAAAGGTATATTCAATGTACACTTCTGGCCTCTTCCCAATGCCATATTAGGTATTTCTTATGCTTAATAAAACTAGATGACAGATCCTTATGCTACTTTCGACTAACCTGAAAAAAAAAGGAAAGGGGTGAACGACTGTTAAATCTAAAGGAAATACGCCCCCCTTATAATTCTATGAGATCCGGTATTAGAGATAAAGTATATATATATATATATATATATATATAATATATATATATATATATATATATATATATATATGAAATTGTAATATACATAATACCATCTTATCTCCTCGATTTCGTCAGACTTTTTGGATACGTTTGTCACAAAGAAAACCTAAGTCCAAATGAAAGGCAATAAATTCGATGCCGCATCACGAGTATCCGATGAAGTCACGTTTCCTACTTGACAACTAGACGTCAGAATTTATTCATATTCTTCCATTTGGATCTTAGACTTTGAAGTGGCCTGCGTATCCAAGAACTGTGAAGAAATTGAGAAGCTAAAAGGGCCTTGTGGCTATTACCATTACAAATGTATCTAGTAAAAATTCAATAGATTACAGACACACACACACACACACACACACACACACACACATATATAATATATATATATATATATATATATATATATATATATATATATATATATATGGTATAAGGACCGTCTCTTAGATTGAAATAAATACTCCATATACAGAGGGTATGAAGTTTTATTCTAACTTTTTTTATACCATATTTCTTAAATTGAACAGGCCCGTCATTCTTAAATGTCCGCCGTTTGAAATTCTGTAAGATTCGGTATTAGAGGTAAGGATTAAAATGTGTACGAATACTACTATTAATATATATAATATATATTTATATACATATATATATATATATATATATATTATATATATATTATATATTATATATAAATATATATATAATATAATATATATGTTATAATTTATATATATTATATAATATATATGTGTGTGTGTGTGTGTGTGTTTGTGTGTGTGTGTGTCATCCCAGACACTTTTCAAGCAGAAATATGATTAGATTCAAACACAAGCTACACAAATAATCTAACTAGGAAACGTTGAAGCAGCTATATCTTTTAAAATTCTTCCAAAAAGGCTATTGCATTTGCATCGATGTTTATGGTTGGAAATGAGAGCCAGTACAACGCACTTAAGTAATTTCCCTAATTACAGTATCGACAGTTTTGTAATTGCCGATAATAAGCAAATGGCCGTGGCAACACAGTGGACCCAATGAGGTGTGAGAGGAGAAGGCGATCGAAGATCAGACGACTGAGAAGAGAATGGAAGAGAGAATAAGGGGAGGGATGGTAAAGGCAAAATGAGAAAACATAAAATTATGTAGTTATAAATATTGGGAAATAATAGGTAATGATCACCATGTAGAGGTGGGATAGATATAATTACGCTAATTACTTGGCTCTTCTCTCTCTCTCTCTCTCTCTCTCTCTCTCGTATATATATATATATATATATATATATATATTAGTATATATATTATATATATATATATTATATTGTTATAGTATATATATATATATATATATATATATATATATATATGTTTGTGTGTGTGTGTGTGTATATATGCAATAAGCAATAATTAAGACACCGTTGTGAATGCGATTTGTATCTTTTCTTTCTGAGTGAGAGGACGCGATGGGCTGTGACGTTTTCAGAATGTAGAGATCATCAATTTAGCTTCTCCATGGAAATAGTGCTCCTAAGTGATAAGATGGCTCAGCTTTGGAAATGCTGGCTTAACTTCCTCGGGTGGCGCGATGTCGAGGTTACTGCCTCAGCAAAGATATATAATTGTTATATTTACCACACAAACAAAGACATCTTATCGACTTCCTTATGTTTTCAGATACTTCATTTCAGCCGTCGAATCCCCCAAGGTAAGCCTGAATTTCCTTCTTAGATTTCCCATGTGCATCAATGTTGACAGGAGTGTACGTAATAAACCTTGAAACGTTTGTTTGTTTGAATGCACTCTCCAAGATTCGCGAGGCTGCAGCAGATTAGCAGAAGGACACGAAGACAGCTGGATTCTTGAAAGCTTCTTTAGGAAGTCGTAATAATCCAATGGGTGTTTTTATCCAGGAGTTCTTTAGAATCTGAAGACGTATCCACAGGATCCTAGGCCTCTGAAGTCTTTTGGTTTATATACAAAGGTTTGGAAATGCTACTTTTTTATCAGAATGGCATGCAATCTTAACTGGCCTGAAATTTTCAAGATTAATTTGGACCACGGCTTGTTTAGTAACACGTAAATATTATTATTATTATTATTATTATTATTATTATTATTATTATTATTATTATTATTATTATTATTATTATTATTATTGAAAAAGAAACCCACAAAAACACTTTGTAACTTGTTTACTTCTAAGTATTTACATTAAGTTTTAATACTTAGAAGTAAACAAGTTACAAAGTGATTTTGTGGGTTTCTTTTTCAATCTTCAGAAGAAAACTGAAAGAAGTTTTTGTTTGATTATTATTATTATTATTATTATTATTATTATTATTATTATTATTATTATTATTATTATTATTATTATTATTATTATTATTATTATTATTATTGTTGTTGTTGTTGTTGATAACCGCAGAAAAAATTAAACGAGTTCTAAAATCATGACGATGGAGAAGAACGGTGATGTGAGCTAAGAAATAGAAGCTAAAAACAAGAAGTAAAATTATGTGAATCACGTTACCAAAATAAGGAAAAGCCAATTATTAGACAAACAAATATTAGATAAGGCTACTTTGGTTCTAGAAGCAACCGAGCCTACAGTGAAAACTATTAAAAAAAAACATAAGTCAGAAATTCTTGAAATTTTACAGAACTCAAAAGACTGGAAAAGACAAATAATCCCACTGAGTTTCCTGACCGAAAAAAAAAAAACTACGAAAAGGAAAAAAAAGAGATAGATCATGAAAAAAGAAGAAGATAGGAATATGATAGGGAAAGTGTCCGATGACGATGCAGTAAAGAATCGCTAATATAGAGGTGAGCATTCACAGAATCTAGCCAAGCGGGAAAATGACTGCCATAGGGTAGCAACGCTGAATTCGGAAGTCTTAGATGAAATTGTATCATTAATATGAAATGCTTGATGGCAAACTCTATGAGCGTAGTAGTCCCCTTGACAGATAGCTTGTATTACAAACTACTAATGCCAGAAGCAGGAATATTAATGCATAGAACACTTTATACCCAGAATGTGGAAAAGACCACAGGTCAAAAGACTGACGAAGTTTATACTGTGCCAAAGTCTGCAGATTACTAGACGCAGGCTGCGCCTCAGGGAACTCCAGAAAAAAAAAGATGTCCGGGGAAAAGCACTTCAAATAACAATTAACAATAACAACACTATTACTATGAGATTCAGGGTCTCTGTAACACGGTTTTTTGGACTTTGTTCCTTGTCAAAGCATCGGATGTAGCTGAAAGTTGACATACGTATATTTTACAACCACACACAAATTTTGTCAGCATTATCAATAACCTAAACCCGATAGTTTTAATTTTTATAGAGTAAAAATTATCTAGCCGACGCCATGGCCAATGATTACGAGTCAAGAGTCGAAAAACATTCATTACGTAAGCAAGGTAAACACACCTTTTGACGAAATGTTGCCCCGCCCATCCACCAGACAGAAATTCCATCGGCTCTGAAACCCAAAGACTATGAATGGCGGAACGATACATAGATGTGGGTGGGGTATCAGTGCTAGCGTAGTAATACTACTGTAGCAGTAGTGCCGCAACAGTATAGCAGTAATATACATGAATTAAACGTTTAGGCCAACTGCTGGGATCCTTGAGAATCATCTCGCACTTCTTACAACTACTCGAGAAATTTGTTTTTATAGACAGATGTTAAATTTTCCAATCCAACAGTGCCTGTAGTAGGCTTCAGTGTTATCCTGAATTATAACGAGGCGAAAGTGGGTTGAGCCTCATGAAGTCATCATTCTGACGATAATTATTGGTGAAGGTTTAAATTAAAGCCAATATACGGTACCGGCTAATTTTTTTTCTTTTTTTTAGAAAATAGGTAGATAGCCCATAAATAAAAATTGCTTGACATTGGATATAGCAGTTATCAAATCAAGCTTGTCTACTATGTTTTTGAAAATTACCAACTATTCCCTACATCTTGTCAATCTGATTGTGACCTATAAAGCAGACTGTAATTTCTTAGGAAACCTATTTTGGGAGTTAGACTAATAATCGAAGTGTTTTTGTATTTATTAACATATTTTTGTTGGTTTGTTCATTATGACAATTATCAGTGGAGAGGTTCCAGAGTTCATAAAAGTGTACTGCTTTGCTTGTATTTAAATTTGTATGTCATTGTTGCCAGAGGTTTAGCCTTCGTTACGTATAGCCAATCATCCATCGAGAAAGAGGGAAGAAATGCTGTCATAAGTTACGTAACGAGTGCGTTCGAAACCTTTTCTCTGAGTAAGTTGGCCCGTCTTCGAAAAAGGTCACTTTTACATTATAAATACCACATTTATTCAACCTACGTAATGCAGAATACAGTCAAAATTTATGTGTAGATATAATATGTATTCTGAATAAGCGTTATATTTATGAAATGCATAGATAAAAAGTTATTGCGAAAAAACCGTGTTACAGAGGCCCTGAATCTCATAGTAGTATACATGAATATTTTCAAGAATTCAGTTCGATAAGACTACCAAACTATTCAATAAGTTAGCTCGAAAAAAAAATTACAGAAGTCTTTCACATTAATCATAGGCACGATTAAAAGCAACTAAGCCACAAAAGAAAAAGTTATTACAGACAACCAGAAACTGTTATTTATTGATAAATTGGAGGACTGATGAGAATGCTTGAACAAATAAGCAAGGATGATAAGGGTGACGGTGAAGATTATCATAGTCACGATAACGATCTTTTGATTCCTAAATTCTAATAAAAAAAAAAAAAAAAAAAAAAGTTTGCATGGAAAAATACAGGGACTGATTTGCTAGCTGTAAGAGATGCATTACTACACTCCATCATATTCAGAAGTGATACCAGCCAATGTGAATGGGGAAATAACGGATATATTTGTGCGCTAATGGGAACATAAGAAAGATCTGAATGGCAAGTGATCACCCGTACTTTTTTTTTTCTTATGTACGAGAGCGAATATTTCGTTTCACTTTCGGTTCGTGAAGCAGGCTCTGAAAATTTTCGGCTGTGCCGAAGTGGCAGTGTGCAGGCTCGTCTAACCTTTTCTCCATTTACGTAGAAAAGTTTTATCGTCTCATCTCGGTGATTCAGACCCGAATAACGTAGGATAGAAATCACCCATAAAATATCGTAACTTCTTTCCGGGTAGGTTCCAGCCGCCGTAATGGTTCCGATTTCCCATTTCCACTACTTATGCTCCTCGAAGGTCACGGTTGCTTTACCTGTTGACTTACTTGAAACGCAGGCGTTATTTTTATAAAAAGGAAGTTGGTTGGATACTAAAGTAGACAAAAGTAGGTCCAAATCTTACTCGATCATGGAAGAAAATAGCAGAGATGACAAACAAACCTCCCCGTTTAGATGCAAAACCACCAGCGTTTCAGACACCTATGAATGATTTCGAAGTTTCGATTTGGTTTAGAAAGAAAGAGTCAGTAGGTCTGCCAGTAAATCGCACATTCACTATTTTCATGGAATATCACAATGGGATTTTTTTTTTTCGTTATTCACGCTAGGACGTGAAAATACTTTCCGTAAAATCTTTGGCATTAAAGTTAGAATGGGGATTATATGGAGGACTTATCTTATACGTTGAAAAGACGTCCTTTTGATTTAAGACTACACTATGCTCATGGCCTTGGTCCAACCGCCATGTAAAGATTGCGGTCATCCGTAAAGAGCATAGAATGTGTGCCATTGCTGGTTAAATATTCATTTAATGAATATAAAATCAACATTACACTAGTTTATCCTGTCACCTCGTGGACTGTGACATTTAAATATGGAACAAAAACGATTTCCGCGAAGAGGAAATCTTCGGTGATAACGATGCCGTAGATTTGTATATCTTTTAGATTTCTAAAAATAAAATGTTTTGATGTCCGCTTGTTATACAGATTCTCCTAGTCTTATTGATCAAGATATACTCCTAAAATGGGTTAGTAGCAAGTTGAAGGTAGAATTAATATGGACCTGCTTCAAAAATGGGTTTCGCTTTTGTAGTCAGCGTGAGAACCTGTCATTAGCGTTAGTTAAAAAAAAAAAAAAAACGCCGTTTGACGTATAGGGGCTCTGTAAAATATGTAACCGAAAGTTTCTTTTTCTATATGATCAGGGAAAATTATTAGATTTTTATTTCCATCCGAGTCCAAGAAGCGGAGGAGGGGGGTATGGGGAAATTGCCCAGATTCTTAGGCGTTTGGTATTTAATACTTCTCAACAGATAAGTAAAAAATTTTCAAACACGACACCCACACGCACACACACACACACACAGCCACATCTACTACTTCTGTATATGTACTATATATGTCTGTGTTCTTTATCCATTGTATCCAATTGCAAAGGAGCCTTGATGGAGATTATCGCCTTACCAGAGTTGCTTTAGTTGTGACATTAGTGTCGTTTATATAAAGGGCAAAAGATCATGCACGGAAAAACCAGTAGCTTAATTATCTCCATATCGCTTGGTATGTTATGATGAAAGTTTATAGCGACTCAGAAAGCTATCATTATACTATCTCACTGATTGATATGCTTATATTGATTAATATGTTCTTTGGAATAATAATAATAATAATAATAATAATAATAATAATAATAATAATAATAATAATAATAATAATAATAATAATAATAATTAAACTTTTGAAATAACTGTCAATCATCTTTGTTATGTTCAGCAGTGATCGTGAATGTTGAGAACAGTCTATTTTTTTCCCTGGATTTGCTAATTTCACCAACTGTTAAACTATTACAGTTCAATTTTGGCGGTAAAGAAATAAAAGATCAAACGCAGTTTGGTCTTTTATTTTTATTTTTATTCCATTCCTCTTTCATGAACGGTTCTTATGCATTTGTCTAAGGCTAAATATTGAAGGGTTTCACGTACGAACCACAATCCGTATTTGTTGAAGCTTAAAGTATCACGTCCTGTTTATGGTAGGGCTACTATTTACCTATACAGTTGGTAGGGCAGTATTCTTCCTCCCCTACTAGATCTCTCTCTCTCTCTCTCTCTCTCTCTCTCTCTCTCTCTCTCTCTCTCATAGACGTAAAATTTATTCTGTGCTATTTAACTTCTATTTCTTTAATATCTGATCTTTATCAATATTCATCAAAATATATATGAAATCTTGAAAGTCTTATCATGTCATTGGCGCTTCAACACGTCTAATTATTCATATGCTTGTTCCTCGAGTGTCCCACTATCATCACTAAAAAAAAAAACTGCGTTTGTTGCGGCGTTTTAGTAGTAATCAATAAAGACTGGACATTGAATTCTAGACCCTGCAGCTGCTTGCATGCTTGGTTTCTTTCGACTGCATGCAAAAACAGTCAGGGATGTATTAACAGTTCGTAGTCATTGCGGATAAAAGCAACAGACGTGGGGGAGGAGACAGCGAGACGAATGCAGGAAGACAGATAAGGCTCGGCGTTTGGGAAGATGGCGGTTTCGGCTGCTGAAGGGAAATACGAAGGGTCACGTTGGTTTAGTCCATCAGAGATACTTTAGAATTTCAGTCGTGTGAGGAAACAGAGACGTGTTTTAAGAGGTTCAGCGAAGAGAGATATAACTTAACTGATCGGGGAATGGAAGAGGATTATATAATTCATATATCTGATATAAAAAGGCGAGTAAGGACAATAAAGTTGTCTCATAAACTGAAGGAATAACTTTAGGTAGCGGCAAGTAAGACGATGGCATCATACGGAAGATTCCAATAAAGATGATCTTTAAGAGTTTTAAAATAAGCTAAGTTTCAGATGCTTTAGAAATATAGTTAGTAATAAAAAATTTTGTGAAAACGAAGCTGAGGTGTCAAAGTAAAGGTAATGTTTGGGTACGTTTTCAAACAAGGAAGAATCTGATTTTTAGATATACTTCAAGATGTGAAGTATACCAATTCTTTCATGGTCGTGAAAGATGAACAAATAAAAAGTATAGTTATGGGAAATAATCTAATTTATTTCAAAAAGGAAGTATAAAATCAAGTAGGTAAATAAAGACAGGAAGAGACGAATTTCGTGAACACTGAAAAGAGAATAGTGATTTTTGAAAGGCTGTAAAAGCTAATAGATGGGAAATTGGCTAAATACGAGAGGAGGAGGATTCAGGCAGGGTATAAAAGAGTGAGACTATAAAGATACAGTAAATGAAAATGTGCAGACGAATTATTGAGGTATGAGGAAGGATGATAAAAATACAAGAGTAAAGTCAAGCTCGTTGAAACATATGGCTCGAATCGTGATAAAAGCAAACAAAAAGGTGATTTTTGGGAGAGATGGAATCAGTATGAGACAGACAGAGAGAATTTCCTTATGACCTTATAGAAATTGAAATAAAGTCAAGACCTCAAAAGGGAGGCTTATTAAAAGCGGTATAGGTTACATCAAGAAAAACAGAAGAATTATCTTGTGGCAAGAAAAGAAGAATTGAAATGCGTAGACAAAAAACAAATTGGCATTCCAGGGATAATTTGGGGTGACAAATAAACCTGCAATATAACGAAACGTAAGTTTTTGAAGACTTTTCGTAGAAATATCAAAATGTAATATGTAATAGTGAAAATTTAGGTGTAGGCAAATCGCTGACAAGAGAGCAACGTGGAAAAGCAATTGTGTTTGGAAATTTAACTGTTTTTACACAAACAAGATGGAGCTATAAAGAAAAAGAAGAAGATAAAAGAATAAAAACACGATCGAGTATAAATAAACACAGTGATTATCTAATGCTGAAAGTGAACGAGTATATTTGAGGAATTAGTGTACTGAAGACCGTAAAATGCAGAGAGGGTTCGCAGGAAATGGTGGACACATTCAGTGAAAATTCTCCGCGTGAAAAGAGGCAGGTACCAACGTAAATGCAGATTAAATATGTTTATTAATGGTTGTGTGTGTGTGTGCGTGTGTGTATGTATGTGCTTATGTGTGTGTGTGAGAGAGAGAGAGAGAGAGAGAGAGAGAGAGAGAGAGGGGAGTGAACGTGCCAAGAGAACGGCAGATAGATAGTCTGATTCTGACGTTAGTAAATTATAAAAATTAAAAGATAAGAGAATTAAAAAGCGCCAGTTGAGTGCGCAAGCGAGGAAGCGAGAGAGAGAGAGAGAGAGCAAGAGAGAGAGAGTCTGATATAATATGGGTTATCATGTTACCAGTGCGTGGCGGGTGAGTGACAAGCTTACATCCTTGGAACCGCAGTATGCATGTATGCGTGCTTCCCCTTGCCTCCCTCCCTCCCCCTGCTGGTGCCGTCGCCTCCCCATCGTCATGCCCTCTATCCCCTCCCACCCCCTTATCCCCTCTCGTTTCTTCCGGTCATTTCACCAACTGAACTTTCTAGCAATGTTGCAGACTATAAGAACAGAGCGACTTCAATTTTCTATGATTCTTCGTTTTCACTTTTTTTTGAAATTTGATCTTTAACAATTAATGATCGCGTTTATTTCATTTCTAGAAGTTTGTTTGTGGCCGGTCTGTTTTATTGTTCGTAGGGGCAACATATATATATATATATATTATATATATATATATATATATATATATATATATATATATATATATATATATGCACGTGTGTGTGTGAATGGACAGAGCAAATTGGAAATGGCGCAGTACCTTCAGCCCAATTGCATTGCAAATAAAATTTTTACGAGAGATTGACGGAGTGAATCCCCGCTCCCCCTCCCTCCCTCCCTCCCTCCCTACATTCTGTCTGGTCTGCCGCGGTCAGAGATGGATTGCATGATGCATGGTGCTCAAAGGTTCTTGCAAGCAGGGAAATCTAAAGGGTGCGCCACAGGACTTGTCAACCCTTTTATTCATTGCGTCTGACAAGGGAGATTAAGAGGGAAATCCTCGAGTTACTGTTTATCTTTGTTTTGGGATAGTTGCTATTATTATATTATCAATATTGCAAGTCTTGTTGGTTACTGTTGTTTACTAATCTAAGCCTTGTTATTAATAATTAGTATTATTTTTATTATTGCAGCAGTTGTCATTGTTATTAATACTGTTATTTTTGCAAGATGGCTGCCACTTTCATGTCAGTATTATTGTATTTGTGAAAATTTATGTTTTCTTGGATTTGGCGTTCATTACCTGAATGACAGATTAAAGCAGCAGAATGAACAGTTTGCAATACCGGAGGTTCAGACAGGACTATGAAGTTAAAACTTACCTTTTCGTGTCTGTTTACTCGATATATATCTAATTCAGTTGCGGATGTCATGTTACCGTCAAAATCTTTGCCTGCTGCTCTACATTTCTGTCAAAAAGCTATTCAGCTTTTTGGATGCGAACAGCATCCCGAAATCTTCTCATTTTATGCCAATGGTTGGTCCGTTTTCTTTTCTCTAGCACTACACATGGTGCTTAATGTCCTAAGGTTCCCGGCTTGTTCATCTTCAATAAGTTCTTGCGGCTCCCGAGGAACAAGAGCCTGTGCCAACACAAGGTTGGGTTAATCTAGAACGAACGAACATTCGGTAAGTTTCATTTCCGTGGGTGAAAGTCTTCGTCGGCATTGTGTTTGTGTTTTTTTGCTTTTATTCAATTTTAAATTATTGTTGTTGTTTTTTTATTGGGGAATATTTGCTTGAACTTTTTTTTCTTCTTTTAAAAGTTAATGCTGATTTTTATTCCATATTCATTTATGATTTTAAGTTTAATGATAAAACATACATAATTCTATTGCCTATTGACAATTTAGGTGATCACGAATCTTAAGGAAAGGCTTAAACAAGGTCATGCCCTGGAGTAGCAGAGTACTATGGAGAGCGGGCTTTTCGTATGCTGTCTCCATCCATTCTATGCGTCGTCCTTCATCTGTTTTCTTTGGATTTTTGCAAAGGTCCCCACAATCATTTAGATAGCGCCTCAGTGGCGTGGTTGGTTTGGTGTTTGCTTCTCACCTCGGTGGTCACGGGTTCGATTCTCGGCCATTCCATTGAGGAGTGAGAGATGTGTACTTCTGGTGACAGAAGTTCACTCTCGACGTGGTTCGAAAGTCACGTAAAGCCGTTGGTCCCGTTGCTGAATAACCACTGGTTCCATGCAACGTAAAAACACCACACAAACAAAAACAGCCATTTAGATAAGTTGTGCAGTTTTCTGGTCCAAAGGAATTTGGATTGTAAATTTCCGAGGTAACTGAAATGGTTATATCCTTTCTATTTTCAAGGATAGTTTGTAATTTAAAGAGCTATAAGTGACTACATGCACTAATCGACCAAACAAGGCTTGTGCTCAGAAATCAACGTGAGAAGGTGATTTCACCGATAGATAGTTATTTTGTGAAAAAAAAGTGATAGATAGATAGATAGATAGAAAGATAGATAGATAAATAGATAGAAAGATAGGTAACCAGATTAAGAGATAGCATCGCCATTAAACTTCATATTTTCACATAAATGAACCAATTCTTCTTTCATTTCTATTTCCGGTCACTTGCGATGACGGTGATCGTAGCGCACTTCAATACTGTAACAAAAAGAGGGTCTTTGTTTCACCTTAGAATTATTATTGTTATTATTAATTTTAGCACAGAATAGTCGTAAAGTTAAATATACACTGGTGTAACATAAAACATAAATCGTGACTCTAGTCAATCGAAGGAAACATTCTGAAAGCTTAGAATCTTTTCCGGATTGCCTATTTCAGCTTCTCACTGAGAGAAAGGAAATTAAAATCATTTATCTATCGTTCTTTTCTGTATAAAATCTTATAGAATTCTTAAAAGAAATATTTTGTAAATAAGTTATAACGTAAATAATGAAATTTGTTTGTCCAGCTTCCTCATTTATTCTGCTATAATACCAGATAATACAAAGCAGACCATGTTCAGCACCTTATGTTTCTCTTTTACAGAGTCCAATTATATTTTTGTTTTTCTTACGTTTGTGAAGCTAGAATTGTCATAGATTACTCTCACTCGTTGTTTTTTAAAAGGACGAGCAGGTAATAACAAGAAGGGTTTGAAGATGATGTCCCACCATCGAGAAATTACTAATTGAATAACCATATTGGCGAAAGGAGTCGCGTCCTTACCTTTATCCATTATTCAGCGCCGACGTTTCGTATCAGTTTCATACATTTTCCAAGCTGAAATTACGATTACACACTAATTGCTTATAACT
>NC_087210.1:35504446-35526946 GCF_015104395.2 Macrobrachium nipponense | reverse complement strand
GGCAGGTTTTGGAAGTGGGTATTCAACAACTCACCATATCCATGTAATAAACCGACTAAAGGAAAAATCAACAGAGTATTACAAACCACTATGTACTATGGCATTTGTAGACTATGAGAAAGTTTTTGATTCTGTCAAAACTTCAGCAGTAATGAAAATCCTTCAAAAGCAAGGAATAGATGAATCTTTGTTAGAACACTTGAAGATATCTATGCGGGTAGTACAGCATTCCTAAAACTACATAAAAACAGTGAGAAATTTCCGATTGAGAAAGGAGTTAGACAGGGAGACCCCATCTCTCCTAAATTATTCACAGCGTGCCTGAAGAAGGTTTTAAGAATTTAGATTGGGAAAATGTAGGAATTAACATTAATGGGGAATACCTTAACAACTTAAGATTTGCAGATAACAAAGTTCTACTCAGTGAATCAGGAGAGGAATTACAAAAGTTGATAGAAGATTTGAATAGAGAAAGCAGAAATGTAGGAATGAAAATGAATATGAGTAAAACTAAGATAATGTTCAATGAAAATGCAGAGACAACTAAAAATCTCTAGAAGTTATGGACGAACTTCTAGAGATTGTTAATGAATATTTAGGACAGACAGTAAGTCTTTCCCCAGAACATGAGACTGAATTTAGAAGAAGGATAAGATGGAATGGAGAGCATTTGGTAAACAAAATGAGATTATGAAAAGTAAAATGCAACTTTCTCTAAAAGGAAAAGTATTCAATCAGATGCTCCTACCAGTATTACTATGCATATACATAACATCATATATATATATAAATATATATATATATATATATATATATATATATATATATATATATATATATATGCATACATACATATATATGTGTGTGTGTGTGTGTGTAGAATCTACTGGTCACTTTTTTACCAAATACATGTGAAACTGTAATAGCCATAATGCCCTCTCAACTTCTTGAATTCTTTACTCTTTTCTGGATCTTCAGGATTTGTAGTGACAAGCGTATCCAAAAAAGAGCGAAGAATTCAAGAAGTTAAGAGGGCATCGTGGCTATTATAGTTGCATATATATACATATATATATATATATAATGATATATATAATATACTCATATATTATATATATATTATGAATGGGCTCAGTCGATAACGTCACGAAGCCCTGATTTCTTCTCGTCCGCTGGGCGCCGGTTCGAACCTACGAGATGACGAATTTTTTATCAACAAAAAACAATTCCCCTCCGGTTAACATATATGAAAATATATTAATTCCGAGGTAGAGCGAATTGGATATTAAAAGATATGTGTAGCTCGATACATAAATATATATATATATATATATATATATATTATATATATGTGTGTGTGTGTGTGTGTGTGTGCGTGTGTGTGTGTATTTTTGTGTCTGTGAGTGTGTATGTGCTTGCGCACACGCACAATGACATATAGACCTTGACATCAAAGTCAGCCCTATTGAAAAATCCACTCTGAAGGGAATCAATACGTCCTGTAATCGAGAATTGTTAGTTGGCGTTTTCCTTCACGCTCGCACGCACTACAGGCTCCGTGACGCATTGCTAGCAGGCATGCAAGCACCTCATTACTGTCTAGACAGGGCGGGTACTATCGATTGTATGCAAGCACACGGTAGCTTTTCAGGGACGCATTCTGTCCGAAGGTATAGGTCTATCAGTGATGAGGGCTATTCAGAATTAATAGATGTAAATGGTTTAACTGTAATATATATATATATATATATATATATATATATATATATATATATATATATATATATATATATATATATATATATATATATATATATATATATATATGCGCACACACACGCGCGCGCACAAACACACACTGTGTAAGATCCACAGTAAAGACTTATAGACAGTAATTTTATTTTTAACTTATAGTTGCATAGTCGAAGGTCTGCGCCTTTACAGATAATTTCCGCGTCAACTGCCTTACCTGCATAAAAGACCCCTCCCTCAGTTACCCGTCAACGCCGAACACCTCAGAGCCACTCACTTCTTACTAGCGTGAATCGTCACTATGCTTGAATTAAGCCTACACTACTGTGCAATACTATACTCTGTTTTTTTTTCATCTGTCCACCCGCCTGTGGTGTTTGCGTATGGTAACACTGCATCCCGGGTTTCAGGTAGTTACGCTATGTGTAAGTTTTAGGTAAATAAAAGGATATCTGGGTGTACATTTGCAATTGAAAAGTGTTTTATAATTTACTGTATGCGAATTACACCGTTAATATTCGAAATAGGATATTGTTATTATTGTTGAATGTAAGCTAAATGTAACTTTCTGAAGCCTGGGACGCAGTGTTACCATACGCAAACACCACAGGCGGGTGGACAGATGGAAAAAAACCTAATATAATTCCATGGCGAGTGTCTAACACTTCCTCTAAATCCCTCTGCTCCTCCTTCCCTGAATTTTAGAATGACGTGCACCTTTTGCCAACTATTCCTCTTTCTCTTGTGCCATATGACCCAGTCACCTCAAAATACTGTCATCCAAATTTTCAAACGTAATACCCTTTTTACTCCGCGCTCGTTCTATCTATCTGTTGTACACCCTTTCAAACCATCTTATCTTCTATATAATAACCACTACCTTTTCTTTTCTGCCTCCTCTGCATTCAAATACCATCCACCCGACGCGGTGCTTTAACAAGAGAGAGTTGACCTAACACTCCCCGCATATTGACTATTTCTTTATTTTATTTATTTCAGAGATCCTCCCTCCAATCGCTACATTTACTCTCAAATATTTATCAAGTATGATAATATCCCTTCTAAATTTCTTTTCAAACGAACTTCCACACTGTTGCATCGGCGCCAACGGATTCCTTTCATTATCGCCATCTGCGAGCATCAATCGTTCCATACTAGTATATTCACGACTCTTTCAATTTAACTTGTCAGTTCCTTGAATGACCAAGCTAAACGGCAATGAGAGGCAACAAGACCGTGGAGCTCGCTGCTTCATTCATAAAGACTCACTGAAATCTGGAAGGCTAACCCAGAGACAATTATTGTGTTGAAACTCATTATACTGCGTTTAGAGGTATGCATAACGTATGACTGACATATTTATGTGCGCGCATTTTCAGTCATTCACAAGCATTTTACGCAGAGAAGCATGTGTTTCTGTGTGTGTGTGTGTGTATGTAAGTATGTATGTGAGAGTGCATGTAGGCTTTTTAAATATCTTATTTGTTCAAATGATAGCGCAGTTTCTAATCAAAATAAGGTCCCCCCAAACTTGCGCTTTCGTGCTGTTCACTAGTAGATAAAGCAACAAATCCTGTCTTTCTGCAACGTTATCCTGGATGTCATCAGGACCCCTGTAATCCGGAGTCATTGCAATCAGCACATGACAGCTGTCAGTCTCGATCTCTGCCAGTATTAGTCACATGATTGGGAAGCCTATTCCGCAGTTCCCCTTTTCGAAGAGGAGAGAGAGAGAGAGAGAGAGAGAGAGAGAGAGAGAGAGAGAGAGAGAGAGAGAATGAACCTTTAGGCGTTCTGAAATTACCCTAAGCAATATAAATCACGGTAAGTAACGCTCGAATAATGTGTGATTCCTAATTCTTATTCGTTACCGTTAAAATCCTATTCTCTGTCTTAAGATTCGAGTCCTCTGCATTTTCCCTATGTTTTTGGCATTTTTGTATTTTCCCCGGTAATTCTAATCAATAATTCCCAACTTCAAAGGATGCAACCTATGATGATTACAGACTTATTTGATTCTATTAAATATCTTTTATGGGTTTGGGGACCTACACATTTCAGTGGATGGGAGGCCATTACAGGGCAACAACTTGAGTCCGATGAACAGTTTTCGGTTAACATGATACTGCAGCTCTCAAATGAATATTTCTTGACAATGAGCGTCATTGTCGTAATGCCGCTATTTATGTAGTCTAGACAGAGGTGCAGTCGTCACAGGATGGATCCAAGGTCAATGACCTTGGGTGTGGTGGGCTTGTAAAAAAGAAGCTATTCGGAGGATCTTTCCTCTCATTTTTCCCTTTCTTCGTTATACCTTTCGGTCCATCCCTCCTTTGCTTTACGAAATTTCCCAGTTTGCTTGGTTACTGTAGCTGCCCTCATAGCCTCTGCGTGAACATACCAGGAACCTACGCAAACATATTGTATACCAACAGTAGAACGGTGAGAATCTTCACGTCGAGACGGTAATTAATTAAGTCTGGAAAGATCTATAATTGTCTCCTAAAGTAAAGGAGACTGATTAAGAATTAGGCAGACCCATTTGCTCTGTTTACAGACCACTTTCTGGCTCCCAGTCGAACGATCCATAATACATCTAAAGTTGAGACTGTCTTAGTCAATCCAGGTCCATGCTGAGCAGACATAGTGTCTCCACCTCGACGGGTCTTAGGAGGAAAGGGCTGGATGTCTTGTGAGGCGGGGGAGGGGTACCGGGTGCTGTTTGGAGATTGATTGCTTTCATGTGCCCGATTATTGCATACTCGTCCACCTTTGATCATCTGCATGCACAAGCCAAGGACCCTTTGCATTTTGCGGAGACCTTCGGATTTGGCGTTCTTGGAAAAAGAATGACGTCACCTTGCATGCAGCGCTTAGCTGAATTCATGATAATAGTACTTTTACTAATTTGATTAGCATTTATCATCGGCACCTTCTCTCTCTCTCTCTCTCTCTCTCTCTCTCTCTCTCTCTCTCTCTCTCTCTCTCTCTCAGACTATTATTTTAGATTTGCCTATTCAGTACAATGCACGTCAACTACTGCAACTTTTTGTGTTCCGGCTCCTGGATTTAAAAAGCGGAAAAAAATATATTTCGGGATACTCTGAAGGAAGAATAGCGTTTATTCATAGTTGCGTTGCTTGTTAACAGTAGATGTATAGGTAAATATTCAGTGAATAGATTAATGCTTATCTGGATATTCTTCGTAAGGTTTCAAAAGGATCATTCGTATGTCTCCTTGAGTTTATTGGAGTTTCTCAGAAGACTGCGTGTCGTGTTTTTATTCGGTATCTTCTGACACTACGGCAGTTTCCTTGAAACGTCGACTTTTCTTGAAACTTACCACGCTTATCACGTATGGCTTTATACATGTGTACAACGCTATATATATATATATATATATATATATATATATATATATATATATATATTATATATATATATATATATATATATATATATATATATATACAGCTGGACTACGTGCTCGGTCATTCTACGGATACTTCACAACGAGGACTGTTAGTCCTAGATAGCGTGTAATTTTCTTGAATAAATAACTTAGCTAGATACCCTCCAGTTTTAATGAGGTTCTGTAATATATATATATATATATATATATATATATATATATATATATATATATATATATATATATATATATATATATATATATATATATATATATATATATATATGTGTGTTGTGTGTGTGTGTGTGTGTGTGTGTGCGCGCGCGGGAAAGTTAAGTTTACTCTGCTATCATTCGTTGTCTAGACTAAAACCCATCGATAAAGTTTTAAAGTTGTAAAGAACATAACGCGTTTTCATTGAGAAAGAATGTATTTACTCATTGATATTTGGAAGGTATGTAGCTTGTTCTTTCCCAATGAACTTGGTAAGCTTAATAAAGTAATATTGTTCTTCCCTTTTTCTTATCGTGAATTGAATGTAAAAGTGAATATGTGAAGAGATGTATATCACGGCCATTTAGTAGTTGACGAGCAGCGGAACTGATAATGAAATTCTTATATTGCTCCTTTCACTGTCATTACCCATGTTACGAAATAATAATAATAATAATAATAATAATAATAATAATAATAATAATAATAATAATAATAATAATAATTAAATTACTATCAGTATTTTCATCTTTTTGTTGAAGATTTACAATTCAGCCACCGGTGAAAATCTATGTACTTTACCATCTCTTAGGGTATGCCCTTGTTCCAAAAACCATTGGTAACTTGTTCTATTTTGGGGTACGCCAATGTGCCAGTAATCCTTGCTACTTTAATCTATAATTTCAAAGAAGAGAGAGAGAGAGAGAGAGAGAGAGAGAGAGAGAGAGAGAGACAGCGTTCCCATAAAATAGTATTGAGAACCGGAAGTGATTTTAGGAAACTGTCATGGATGGACGTGCGAACGTCTGTCCAGACATTACCTACACTCCTTCTAAACATCACCTCCAGTGCGACCTTTCACCTTTCCTCCTCTGGCAAATGCCCCAGAAGCTATCCTTTTCATTCGTCACAATAATGTCCTCCGCTGCGCTCATACAAGCGAAGAACTTGGTTGTTCCGTGCATTGCTGTCGTCATTCTCTGTGTAGAATTGTATTCTTTAAACAAAATTGGAGAATTAAATGTAATCATTCATAACGATTCATTGCTGTTTATTTAATGAATGATTATTGTTCATAATGAGCAGAGTGAGAGAGAGTGAGTAGTTCGCAGTTTACAATTGGGAATTTTTTCCAAATAAGCGAAAAGTTAACGAACGATAAGTGTCAGTAATGAGAAAGGCAAATAGAGAGAGAGCGAGAGGAGAGAGAGAGAGAGAGAGAGAGAGAGAGAGAAGAGAGAACTGACGTGATGATGATGAAATAAAGGTGAAGGAAATTCAGATGACTACAGTAAGAGATGGAGAATGGATCCCATTTCCAAGGAAGTTTTTGGCATTTGGGATAAAAGGAAAACCGCTGATTCATGCAATTTCAGCCAAATGGAAGGCGTGTAATGGTCTACCGACCGAGGGAATGGGGAAGGGGGAGAAATGGGAAATACTACAGAGCTTGACTGGATGTAAGTCATGTTTATTCTTATGAATACATGAAACAAACTGAGGTGTTGTCGTTTGTTTTATGGTTATGAAGCATATTGAATAAACAATTATTCATTTTGTCACTAAAGTGCACTGCTGAAATCATTTTTGTGAGGTTACAGTACATAATGTCTTTTGCTTTTATTTCTTTGGTAAACAAATCACTTAAAATCAGATGAATTTCTTAGCCAGTTTATAACGCAAATAAAGTGTGCTCATAACGGGGTTTCTTTTAGATCATTTCGATATAAAACTTAACTTTTTATCTAGCGATTTTATTGTATAGTGTGTGTGAATGTTAGTGTGTTTGATTATATGTAAGTGCTTTTAATGCGTGATGTTGTAAAGACAAAATTTTTGCCTCTTCTTACTGTCTAGCGCTATTTTCTTTTATAACAACTGTACCGAAATACCTTTGTAAATGAAGAATTTTTTTTTTACGATAATTAATCAATATAAACTTTCTGAACCGACAATTTCACTCACCTTATTAAAAAGAAAAATATTGTAAGTAACTGCAAGTAAATTCATCTCCATATGTGTGGGTATTACAAAATGCATTGATTACCCAGAATCAGTAATTACATTATTACAAAAGGGTGTTTTCAAACCAGTTTCGTTTTACGACTACTTCCACTATACTTTAGACTGTTTCAGTAGCTACTACTCGTCAAAAGTTACTTTTAGATCGGATACACGAACATATACTGAAGTAATTGTGAATAAATCCTCGATACCTTTTAGAAAGACAGTCTGCTCTCTCTCTCTCTCTCTCTCTCACTCTGTGTGTGTGTGTGTGTGTGTGTGTGTGTGCCGCATAATATTCGAGGTGGGAGGAGTTTTGAAGAAGTGGGCGGGGTCAGAGCTGCTTTTGGAAGGGCAGGCAGGGTGCCTGTGTTCATCCCACCATAACGCCCGGTGCAACCAAGGTTACAGGAAATACCTTGACCCACTCACCCACCTCCCGCCCTCCAAACCCTCCCCCAACGTCTTCTGCCTCCAAACGGTCCCTCGCACTCCGTCCGACTCTGTATCTCCCCCCCACTGTCCTTCTAAGAGACAGAAAGGGTTAGTACACGGCACTAATTGCCTGAGAAGCCGACAACTGCAAACTAAGGAGCGAAGGAAGAAAAAGAAGAGAGAGATAGAAGGCGTGTTCAACAACTTCAGCTAGACTTACAATTTAATTAAGACCTTTCTCTCTCTCTCTCTCTCTCTCTCTCTCTCTCTCTCTCTCTATCATACAAATGTTAATATCAAAGTAACACCATGGTGCTACGAACAGTTACACATTTCTATCCAATGATTATTTTTTGTTCCGCATAGCAAGATATTATGTTTGTTCTCCAGACACGACATTGCATATTAAACTCCCGATGGATGGGGACCTTATAGGCAGTAGGGATTATATGAGCAATCCGAGTATAAGAGATATATGGTATAGGTGCTTATGTGTCATCGTTATTTTTGCATTTCCCCTCTCTTTCATTAATTGGTATCTTTTGTTTAACGTTGTTTCCTGTTTCTCCTCTACAAAGATTACTCCACCACTGTGGTGACAAAATTATCGAAGTAACCAGCAGTTAGTCATAGTTTCCTGAAAGAGCTGCAGATATATTGAGAAATTAAATGATATTGAAAATACTATTTCCTAATATGTAACACAGAGATATCCTAATATGTAACACACAGATCGAATCGGACCGACACACACACACACACACACACACACACTCGGTTGTGGTTCAATCGATTTTAAAAGAGCAAGGCGTTCGTACAATTGACTTGCAATGTTGTTGATATCTATTTTTATATATTGATTTTCAACTGATTTATTTAATTTCATTCTTCCTAATTTTGCAATAGGAATTAA
Source organism: Macrobrachium nipponense (assembly GCF_015104395.2). Taxonomy (NCBI): domain Eukaryota; kingdom Metazoa; phylum Arthropoda; class Malacostraca; order Decapoda; family Palaemonidae; genus Macrobrachium; species Macrobrachium nipponense. The sequence continues at coordinate 35,518,217 of NC_087210.1, read as the reverse complement.
ACAACACTTACCTTCGTGTGGATTATAAGTTTGACTGAGGTAATGTCTGCCTTAAAGGTTGGTTTGACCGATTCGCTGGATAGCATCATTATTGAGAATCACGGAAATGAAAATAAAAATTCCAAATCTCGTTCCCAACAAGCGAGTTTACTTCTATACTCATTTGTGAGTTACATCAGTTATTTCATTAATGAAGAAACAGAACAATCCAAAACTTACATCAATTTGGAGCTATTTATAGCAGTTCGTTCTGGTTGATTTCTAAATACTCAAAAAGGCGTTTTCTTTATCATTTTCTCAACTGGCATAACACCTCTGGTTGTATCTCTTTCCCTTTTGTTGGGGTAAAGACTTTCGGTGAACAACCCTGGAATGAAACTCAATAACAACAATTTTAAAGCATCTGAGCATTTGGTGAATATAAACGTTCATACTGATTTGCAATGAATTTCCCAGTAGATTATCAGGTTCAAAAACGATTATTATCCATAAGGTACGCCTATGGATGTATACTAATATTGTTAATAGAGTATTACTGGGAACTATATTTTTCATCGGAACAAATTTTAGGCTTACATGTGATCCCAAGTTTTTTTTTTTTTTTTTTTTTTTGTTTTTTTTTTTTTTTTTTTTTTTTTTTTTTTTTTTACATTCTTTCTTAAAGCAAGTTTACCTTGTCTGAAACTCCTTTCATTATTATTTACGCTTTCTCTTCAGTTGTCTTCAAGGAATTGACCTTTTAGATTTGAATGACTAAATTTACAGAATGACCATTGTCATTGCATAATAATAATGTATTACTTTCTTATTGGGTCTTGGATATTTCTGGTACTATTTTTATTTCGCATATGTCATTTCATCCTTTTTTTATTGATAAAATATTCATTTTCACAACACTTTTTTTATTTAATGATGTTTTCATTATTTTACGTTACTTATTCTCATTAGGTATTCGATATTGCTGTGCAACTGATCTCGTAGTAGGCATGAGCGCGTGCTCGCACAAACGCAATCACACACCCTTTTTGCAAGATCGTGACAGTTTTGCATCTCTCTCTCTCTCTCTCTCTCTGTCTCTCTCTCTCTCTCTCGCTTTTGCATCGGAAGTCGGCCAACGGATGCGGCCGTTGAACGAACACTGACATCGCCAACATGTCTACCGTTAACGGCTTTGTCTGCAAATCCCGAATACCTAACGCATTCGTGTCTGCGTGCGAGACGGTTCACTCCGAATAATTGGATGATGATTGCTCTTTGCTTTTATTTACAGTTGTTCTACCGGTTTTCGAATTTTACGAGTGAAAGCGTTCTGGATCAATTCTGTTCAAAGCGGCATTATCCTCTAGTTGGTTGTGACGAGTAATTTTTCATCATTCATGTTGGAGAAAATTATCCAATAAGAAAGATCGACACGTATAAACTTTGACGCATAGGCAGTCTCTCACTTACTGTATCTGTCTGGCTATTCTGCTATCTACCATATATATATATATATATATATATATATATATATATATATATATATATATATATATAAGTCCATCACATTACCGTGATTCATATACATATATCGATTCAAATGTCCTTTAATATCTCTTGCGGTGGCGAGGTTGGCTAAGGCTTCACTGCCAGTCTTGGAATTGAGAGGTCGATGGTTCGCGCCTGTCGGCCGCCAATTCTATTATCGCTTAATAAATTCCCCCTCGGTTAAACATATATGAAAATATATTAATTCCGAGGTAGAGCGAATTAGATATTAAAGGATATTTGTGTGTGTGTGTGTGAGTGAATTGAAAACATATATGAATAAGTATATACTTATAATTGTATGCTTCAGTGGCAGGCCTTACAGCGTTGATTTTCCTGCTTGAAATTCATGATATGAACAGGTAATGGAAGTGATTTTCTCTAACAAGTCCATACAACTTTATTTTCTCAGTAATATAGGAACTAATAAGAACAGTTTATCTTTTTCTAATGAAGAGGGCAACATCATCATATTCTATGTAATACTTATGGATAGCATTGTTTACTGATTCATCCCCGCTGCAATTATTATTTCATTATACTTTTTTTACTTATTACTCCTAAGAATTAAATTCTGTTTTTCTAACGTCTACTAAAGGTTAGGGTTATTATTATTACTTTATAACTTGAAATTGAGTAAAACACATTGGAAGACGCCTCCATCTCCTCCCAAGGAATTCACCGCATCCCTGGCCTCGCATCGACTGGCAAAATGTTCCCATGGTGACACTGCTCTCTCTCTCTTTTTCTCTCACCCGTCCATAAATATTTTCTGCCCTTTTTCCTCTCATTTTCTGTGTATTACGATCATAGCTTTACGTCACGAACTTGAATGAGGTCCTTCCCCTACCAAACCTCATCGGAAACCCATCCTGCCCTGCCACCCCCCAACCCCCCTCTGCCACCTCGTCTATTCCACTCCTGTCATGTAAAGGACTTTGCCTCCCACACCACACCTTCGTTCAAGTTTCGCTCCCTCCTCGCTTCCAGACTAACTCTCGGCGTAAAGTAGGTGGGTGAAGGATTTCGGCGATAGTAGGGCTGCTAAGTTCACACATCCTGGGTTTTATGGAGCATAATTTATATAATCAAAGCTTTATCTGAACTGATAGAGTGAGAAAAAAGAGCATCGATAACTTATTTTCATTTCTACATTTGTTGATATGAGGTAATTAATTTTGTTATGGGCAAGTCCATTAACGAACTTTAAGGATTTTCTCACTTGTACGGGTATGTATGTACATATACATATATAATTTTTTTTATAAAAATAATATTTATATATATAGATATATAATATATATATATATATATATAATATATATATATATATATATACTTGTAGGCTTCCAGGGAAAGGCATTCGATATAATTGAAGGTTTATTGCTGATGCCGACGTTTCACAACTACATTGTTGCATTTTCAAGGCTGAAATACAGCGAGTTGATTCTTAATAATTAATCATAAAAACACTTATAATAAAATATAAAATATAACTAAAATCACTTAGTTAAAATGTTAACTCATTAAAAATATACATATATAAAAAAAAAGAAAAAAAACACAAAAACACAACACCATTGGCACGAAAATGACCTACCCAGACGGGAGTTGAAAGGAAACTGTTGAAACAAAGTTACAATAATAATAAACAAGGCACACACGTACAGTAAGGCAACGACAAGCCAAATAGGGCCGTTAAGCAATGAACAATTGTGTAGATGAGGTTTGGGTGTTTAATGATGGGACAGTTAATTTTATCATTATGGACTCTAGGGTTGTTAGGTCATTGTTTTTCTGCGTTTGTCCTATTATCTGAAAATCTTTGTTATCTATGTATGTTTTGCATAATTTGGAATGATTCCTTATATTGGATTGCTCTGGGTTGGACAGTCTGCTTCCAGTTCTAAAACTAATTCCTCTATGGGCGTCTATGCGTACTTCCCTTTAGCAGTCGTTTGGTACATCCAACGTAAGTCCCCTGGTTACACCTGGGGCAAGTATACTTATAAACAACGCTGGACGTAAACAACGGACTAACTTTGTCCTTGAGCTTGAAAAAGGACCCGATGGTGCAAGGATTTTTGGGAATCAATTTTAGATTTAAGGCAGGCAATTCTCTCTGAATTAAATTTAGACACTTTTCCTAAAGAAATCATCATATAAGTAAGGGAACGTTGCAAACATTTTTATTTTCGGCACAGTATGGATAGCAGTGGGCATTTCCATTTTCTTGTCTAAGAACTTGTTTAAGGCTCTGAAGAACACCCTTTGAGGAAAACAGTTATTACTGAAGTAGTTCGCCAAAGTTACGACCTCTTCGTGGAAGGCCATCCAACTGGACGCGTGTGTAAAGGCCCTGTGGAGGAGAGTAGAAATGGAGTTTAATTTAAAATTAGAATGACAGAAGCTGTAGAAATTCGTGCCCAAACCTGTAAAAGTATCTTTTCTATAAATCCCTGTATAAAACCCTTGTTCTTTTCTAGAGACAATAACATCCAGGAACGGTAATTTATTGTTAGATTCCTTCTCCAGGGTGAATTTGATGTTCGGGTGTTGTGTGTTGACATAGTCTAAAAAGGAGTCGGCATTAAAATCACGCTTGAAAAGAGCAAACGTGTCATCGACGTAACGTTTATAAAACAAGGGGTGGAAAGAAAGAGGGCAACTATCCAGCGCCTGTTCTTCCAGAGAACTCATAAAGATATTGGCGAACACCGGACCTAAAGGGGAACCCATTGCCATCCCCTCCACCTGTCTATATACAATGTTATTAAAAATAAAGGCCGTGTCCAGCACGGCCAATTCTAAAAATTGCTTAAATAACGTCCTGTTAAAATTATGAAATAAAACACCCTCAATAGCAAACAGCTTATTTAAAATGATCTCGATGGTCTCTCCCACTGGGACGTTTGTGAATAGAGATTCCACGTCCAGGCTAACCATGATTAAGTCAGAATCTTCTTTAATAATCTCATCTTTGAAACTAGCAGAGTTTTTTATTGAGTAAGAGTTTCTGCTTAAGGGTTCTAATATTGGAACAAGGTATTTGGCTATTCTATAATTTGCTGTATTCATAGAAGAAAGAATGGGCCGCATTGGAGTCCCTGCCTTGTGCACTTTGGGCAAACCATACATCAATCCATATGACGAACCTGTGACGAAGAGGTTTTGGTAGGTGTTTTCGTCTATGACTTTGTTTTGCTTTAATGTCCTTAAAAATCTGTTTATCTTATCCTCGGTTTTGATGATATTATAAAGGTCTGGAGAACCTACTTTTTCGAATTTCGTTCGGTCGTTTAATATGCTTTCCATTTTATTGATATACTCCTGTTTGTTGAGAACAACCGTGCCCTTACCTTTATCTGGTCTTGTAATGATGATATCTTCCTCATTGGCTAAGTTCTTTAGGATGGCAAGGTCATCCTTCTTGAAGAAAGGGGTCCATTTAGTTCGTAAACTATTCACAAACGTCCCAGTGGGAGAGACCATCGAGATCATTTTAAATAAGCTGTTTGCTATTGAGGGTGTTTTATTTCATTATTTAAGCAATTTTTAGAATTGGCCGTGCTGGACACGGCCTTTATTTTTAATAACATTGTATATAGACAGGTGGAGGGGATGGCAATGGGTTCCCCTTTAGGTCCGGTGTTCGCCAATATCTTTATGAGTTCTCTGGAAGAACAGGCGCTGGATAGTTGCCCTCTTTCTTTCCACCCCTTGTTTTATAAACGTTACGTCGATGACACGTTTGCTCTTTTCAAGCGTGATTTTAATGCCGACTCCTTTTTAGACTATGTCAACACACAACACCCGAACATCAAATTCACCCTGGAGAAGGAATCTAACAATAAATTACCGTTCCTGGATGTTATTGTCTCTAGAAAAGAACAAGGGTTTTATACAGGGATTTATAGAAAAGATACTTTTACAGGTTTGGGCACGAATTTCTACAGCTTCTGTCATTCTAATTTTAAATTAAACTCCATTTCTACTCTCCTCCACAGGGCCTTTACACACGCGTCCAGTTGGATGGCCTTCCACGAAGAGGTCGTAACTTTGGCGAACTACTTCAGTAATAACTGTTTTCCTCAAAGGGTGTTCTTCAGAGCCTTAAACAAGTTCTTAGACAAGAAAATGGAAATGCCCACTGCTATCCATACTGTGCCGAAAATGAAAATGTTTGCAACGTTCCCTTACTTATATGATGATTTCTTTAGGAAAAAGTGTCTAAATTTAATTCAGAGAGAATTGCCTGCCTTAAATCTAAAATTGATTCCCAAAAATCCTTGCACCATCGGGTCCTTTTTCAAGCTCAAGGACAAAGTTAGTCCGTTGTTTACGTCCAGCGTTGTTTATAAGTATACTTGCCCCAGGTGTAACCAGGGGACTTACGTTGGATGTACCAAACGACTGCTAAGGGTACGCATAGACGCCCATAGAGGAATTAGTTTTAGAACTGGAAGCAGACTGTCCAACCCAGAGCAATCCAATATAAGGAATCATTCCAAATTATGCAAAACATACATAGATAACAAAGATTTTCAGATAATAGGACAAACGCAGAAAAACAATGACCTAACAACCTAGAGTCCATAATGATAAAATTAACTGTCCCATCATTAAACACCCAAACCTCATCTACACAATTGTTCATTGCTTAACGGCCCTATTTGTCTTGTCGTTGCCTTACTGTACGTGTGTGCCTGTTTATTATTATTGTAACTTTGTTTCAACAGTTTCCTTTCAACTCCCGTCTGGGTAGGTCATTTCGTGCCAATGGTGTTGTGTTTTTTGTCTTTTTTTTTTATATATGTATATTTTAAATGAGTTAACATTTTAACTAAGTGATTTTAGTTATATTTTATATTTTATTATAAGTGTTTTTATGATTAATTATTAAGAATCAACTCGCTGTATTTCAGCCTTGAAAATGCAACAATGTAGTTGTGAAACGTCGGCATCAGCAATAAACCTTCAATTATATCGAATGCCTTTCCCTGGAAGCCTACAAGTATGATTCCGAAAGCTGCAGCTCCAATTTTTTAATATATATATATATATATATATATATATATATATATTATATATATATATATATCTATCTATATATGTATATACGCACACACACACACACACACACACACACATATATATATATATATATATATATATATATATATATATATATATATATATATGTGTGTGTGTGTGTGTGTGTGTGTGTGTGTGTGTGTGCGATCCAGAAGGAAAACTTCGTCAGCCAAATTGATTCATGTTTATGGCAAGCGTAGCATGATTTATTACTGGATGTTACGGGTTCATTTGGAGCATTACGGAGCAAGATTTCTCATTTGCATGCAGGGCAAGACTTTGAATGGCTCTATTATCACCCATGGCGTCTCTTCTTTGCATGGTGTGTTACACTTGCCGTTACATGAAATTTATGCATTAGTTATGATAAGAAAAAGTGTTTGTTAAAGCATTTGATAGTAGGGAAGTTTCGCAGTTGTATTTACTAATACTGCTACTACTACTACTACTACTACTACTACTCTACCATACCTGCTAAAGTAATGATGCCAGTTTTACTATAGTTAATTGACGAAATAAAAAAAAAGAATGCTCTTTAAGTGTTAAACTGCTTTTTAGGTAAATTTTCATTAAGATGATTAATATTGCTAGTATGTCTTAGTACGTCGGCAGTCCACCTTTCATTTATTCTATTAAAAGAGAAGCAATTCGTTAATTAATATGGGGAAACCTTTGGTGTCTTATCTCCTTTATAGCCTGCCCTTCCTCCTTCTCCTCTTCTTCTTCTTCTTCCTCTTCATCATCGTCTTCTTCTCCTCTCTTCCTTGTCCTTCAGCTTCTCCACCTCCTTCTCCTCCTTCATCTCCTTCTTCTCCTCCTCTCTTTTATTTTGATATTCTGCCCTTTCCCGTTTGTACCCTTGAACTGTTGTTGATTTGGCTGAGTAGGTCAGCCCCTTTCCAAATGAGATAAGCAGGTGCGGTTCCCTTCTCAGAAATTGTCGTTTCCCGTCATTTTCAGAGGTGGTCTGGACCCCTATTACCTTTATTTCCTGGGCAGTGGACTTTTGCCTGGACGAACGCAAGTCCAGTTAACTTTTGTTTTGAAAATGTGTTCTAATGAGTTCATTTGATATTTTTCCTTGTTAATTGCCAAAAGAACTCTCTCTCTCTCTCTCTCTCTCTCTCTCTCCCCAGATACTCTGGCTATTAAGTAAGAACTATAATAGAAAGTGTACCTACATTTTATGATAACCGTTTTACATTCCCATGTTGTATGAGGAAGAAGGATACATGTTCCTGTGTGGCCTCTTCGAAGGCCTCTTTAGTGCTCCTGCACTGCTCCTTCTATTACTCCTTGCCATCAGGTGTTGGGCTTCAGCCTATATCCTGCATCATCTTCATCACATTCCTCTGCTGCCTGCCGGTATTTCTAGCTTTTGTAAAAAAATTTCTTTCCGAACTTACACTTTTATTTACGAAAACAGAAATCAAATCAGTATTGGACAAATGTAGCCCATATGAGTGGTAGTGAATATATTGTTAGTGTGTACCAAATTCCTCTAGAAATACACATCCCATATATATATACACTATATTACAAATAAATAAATAACTATATATATATATATATATATATATATATATATATATAGTATATATATATATATATATATATATATATATATATATATATATATATATATATATATATATATATATATATATATATGTATATACATACATACATACTCAAAGATATACACACATATAGTACATACATATACATCATGATTTGGTTATTTCGATAAATTTCTACCTTAGCTTTTTTTATGTTGTATTACGGGGTACCTGGGCTCTCCAAGATTACAAGCAACCAATCTGTGGCAGTAACAGAACCATCCAGCATCAAGATAGCTCAGCCGTAAACCAAAATTACGACTCGTGCAAAGGCTGCAGGATACTTCATATTACAGTCTTCTTCTTCTTCTTCTTCTTCTTCCCAGCTTTATCCCTATTCGGGGTCGCCGTTTTCAATGAGTCTCTTCCATCTACCTCTGTCCTGTGCATTTCCTCCCGTACTCCCTTCTCCCTCATATCATCTCGAATTCAATCTCTCCACCTGGTCTCAGGTCTTCCTCTCCTTCGTGTTCCATCCACCTCTACGCCCATCACTTCTCTTGCCATGTGTTGCTCTTCTCTTCTCATCAGGTGGCCATACCATCTTAACCTTGCCTCTTGCACTTTCTTTGACGCTTCAGTGACCTTTACTGTACCCTTAATATGTTCATTTCTACCCCTGTCCTTTTTGTTACTCCACTCATCCATCTAAGCATCCTCATCTCTCGGTTACGTCCAACTTTCTGCCCTCTGTTTTCGTTAGTGGTGCTGCTTGCAATCCATATTACAGTGCAGTGACAAAAACAAAAGGAAATCTACCCAAGCATACATACATTACCTGGGCACACACCCATACAGACACATATACACGTACATACATTTATATATTAACAAGCAATAAGCTACAAATGAAGTTTAATATCCAGCTCGCCTAAATTGGAAATATCACTGAAGGGGAACCATAATTGATAAACGATATGGTCTTTAGGAGATTCGAACTCCCAAAGCACAGATCAACAACTTTCAGTGATGGTAAACACTAGGCTGTCAAGACGCCTTAGCAGTTGCTGAAAGTCGTCGATCTGTACTTTTGGGCGTTCGAATCTCCCAGGTGCCGAATCTGATAGTTTTGTAGTAGAGAGAAATGGATAGTATATGACATTTGTAGCTCAATGCTTATGAATTTTAAAATGAATTCAGTATGTGTGAGGAAAATACACACACACATAATTATATGTGTGTGTGTGTAGCAGTAAGTCACTTTTGCTAACAGCGATGGCTCAAGTTGCTTCTCTGCCATCAGCGTTATAGATAAAACCTCAGTGCATAAAGATTTCACAATAACCGCTCCACGCAATTAAAGAATAGTCTCATTAGTAACACGAGTTTCCTGATATTAATTAATTTTAAATTAACTTGTCAATTACCGAATCCTTCAGGTAAACCTCTCTTCCGTCCCACATATTCCCACTCTTTATAGTATTCACATAACTTCCATTTATAGTATCTATATGTATATATATATATATATATATAATATATATATATATATATAATACATATATATATATATATATATATTACTATAGTCAGAAAAGCAATAAGGACTTCTGTAATTTTCTCTATATAAAGCCTAGCATGTTGGAAGAGTGTCTAGTGTGATGCTATCCTATTACAATATATTTCTTTGTATACATTATATTGCCAGCTGCTCATTCATACTTGTTAGTCCTCGGCAGCGACACACTACGGGTGTTTTAGCATTAGGAACTAACTAATCGGGTTAATATGGCTCACTGGATTTATATAGTGATTTCAAATTCTCTCTCACCCGAATCGTCTTACTACTAGGGCGAACTAGCATTTCCTGTGATATGAACTGAATACTAAAACTAAATACAAAGGTGAATTAGTAAGAAATTTCAAACAAATATATACTTCACGGCTGTATACAAATCAGATAAGACAACTTACATTTCGTGGAATGATCATAACACATACAGGAGTCTAATGTTGTTTAAACTTCACGTCGAAAAGCTTCCTAGTACGACTGATTCGTTGTCCCATTCCGATAAATCATAGCTTAAATTCACGATTTCGGAAGAAAATAAATCTTTCCTAGGCTTTCATACTGCTTAAGATCTCATACAAAATAACTCCCATGAGAGGGAGTCAAAATCCCCACAAAAAAAAAAGAAATCATGTTTCAAACCGGGAACATGACCCACTTCCACCCAACCAGGCTTAACTTGTAATCTCGCGGAACACTTTGAATATCGATAGGAGGAAAGTTGAACTTAGCACTTCTGAATATTGAAATTCTGTTACCAAGTAATCTTACCGCTCCATCTCCAGGTAAAACCGCCATGCCGTAAGTTCCGAGGCCATAATTTACTGCTATGAGCAGCAACCTTGGCAGGATTAAAAATAATAAACAATTTCCGGGGAGGGGCCAAGAACGAGAAGCGAGGTGTAATACTGAACAAATAAGGAATTGTTATTGTCGTGTGATGCAACTTTGTCCGACCGAAGGCGTCTTGCGCATTAATTCTTTCGAATGAGTAACATTGTTGCAGGTTGTAAGTTGTGAGCGGTTGTGGCAATAACGCATTTACTCGTTTAATGTGTAAACGATCTTAAATGTACGTGTATTCTATTAGATTTTCATTTTTCCGAAGAAAACAGAGAGAGGAAGCTATTTTGAACATTTTCAATTAAGCCCATAATAATAAGAGTTTAGGACATGGCTAAGGAACAAACAAACCACTATTTCAATTTGAGTCTTTCTCAAGCGGTTACATAATTTTTTACTTATTTCCTATTTCATTCTTTTCTTTTAAAAGAAACTAGATCACAAGCGTCATCCTAAACCAGAGGATTCTAACATTTTTTATACAGCCGGTAGTGGACAGTCACCCCTGACTAAGCGTTTGCTTTTATTAACTTTTTTTTTTTAATTTAAGTTATTCCTACTTTTTTTATCATATATATTTTTATCACCTATGGTTATGATGAATTTGCTTGTTCTCAACTTAATACAGTCCTTTTATTATTATTATTATTATTATTATTATTATTATTATTATTATTATTATTATTATTATTATTATTATTGCGGTACTGAAAATTAGAAGTTTTTTTTTATGGAAATTCATTTATCTCATAATCATAAGGGCGCTGTCTGAATTTCCAAATGGTTTGATTGAGAATAACCCCGGGAACTTCACAGTTTCTTAGAAGTGAATGATGTAGCGATTGGCAGTATGACTCTTTTCAGTTATTTACTACAATTAAAAAATTCTATACAAAATGGGTACCGAGGCAGTCTTGATATTTACTTAAATTCCCTACTTTCCATATGGTTTCTTCATTATTACCTTGGCCTTTTCAAACGTTTTCATTATTGTTAGCATAAAATAATTCCAAAAGTAGAGGAAAAATACTCTTACATGTTATATAAAGAAATAATGATGAATACTCTTTAACGGTTCATGTAATCTTAGTGCTGTTATCAAAAAATTATCTTCTCTCTCTCCTCTCTCTCTCTCTCTCTCTCTCTCTCTCTCTCTCTCTCTCTCTCTCTCTCTCTCTCTCTCTCTCTCTCTCTCTACTGGTTACTACTGACCACTATAGATCGATCTTGCTGTGGGATAAGCCGTATACGTAAGTGAAAAACTGGCTGGTATGAGGAGAATGTTACAAAATGAGTTTAGCATTTATTTTAGCTTTTTAAATGGCAAGTCATTCACAGCAATGCCGCTTGCAATCTTTTCCATCAGGAAATTCACTTGCAATTGTCTGTGTAAGATGTCTGGCTCTTCATTTTCTCTTCCTGTCTCAAATCACTGACGCTGCCCACGATTTCGAGTGTTGCAGAATTTTTCGTACTAGTTCAAAATATCCTGTAGTCAGTTTCTTATTCTTCTCTTTTTTTTCCTTTTGGGATTTTTTTTTCACTTGAATGCCTACAGCTCATTACATTGCCCTCTACACTTTTTATAAGTTTCATTTTTTAATATTATTTCACTAACAATGAAAATTAATTACTGACTGAAAATAAAAAAATCCCTCTAACAAACCCTCGATCGAAATGGATTTTTTTTTCTCTTTCTTCTTGACATCGTCAATCAAGTATTGTCTTGACAGGTTTTTACGTCCAGAGTTAGCCAACGAACGAAGAAATCCCGAATTCCTCGATGACACCGTCACATGGAGTTCGTTGACTCTGCTTCCTCTTTTGAAATCGGTCGTTTAAAAACCTGTTCTGCTTCAATCACCTTTGCTTTCAGGAAACTCATGAATGCGCTCTCGATTTTCTTATGGCATTTACGATTTCTCTCTCTCTCTCTCTCCATATATATATATATATATATATATATATATATATATATATATACATATATATATATATATATATATATATATATATATATATATATGATAACTTGATCACGAAGTATATAAAACGTGATGCTATGTATATATATATATATATATATATATATATATATATATATATATATATATGTGTGTGTGTGTGTGTGTGTGTGTGTGTGTGTGTGTGTGTGTGTGAGTGTGTGTTTTGATTTACAATGAACTTCGTACCACATCATTGCGTGCATGATCGATCATATCACCTAGGAGAAACTTGTCAGCAATGGCGGTAGTAAGAACATTTTCTTTGTAATGGTGCATATGTATCGTCATAATAGGATTTCTCTTCTCTCTCTCTCTCTCTCTCTCTCTCTCTCTCTCTCTCTCTGTTTAGAAATGACAAAATTCAATTAAGGTTAACTTTGCGAAATGGGAAACTTGGGACTGTAAATTAAAATCGTGCCTAAGATTTCAATAGTTACGAGAGAAAGTATTTCCTATTCATTGTCGAGTCCTCTACGTAGAAGATTAGTTAAATTCTTCTAAAGGATAGAAAAACAAATTGGTAAATCTAATGCAGAAAAACGTCATACAATTAATAAATATTGATGCTATTAGAAAGCTATAACAAGTTATATTGTATAGGAAAACCGGTAGAAAGAAGAAACAGGTGTGGCATCAGAAATGCAGAAAGTATCAAAAACATAAGTTTTATTGAATCCACACAAAGCATTTAGTGTAAAATTATAGCCCCACACGAATATGAATTATTTTTTATTTTGCATCATTTTCGAAAGCTTTTCTCGTGACCATTCAGCGTAGTATTGTAATATTTTTCATAGCACATTTCAAAATTTCCTGTCTTTTTCTTTTAATGAAAATAGAACTCTCTGTGTCTTTGTTGATCTCTTTCCAAACTTACTCAAATTCCAGTGAATACATATAGAGAATTAAAGCTTAAAAGCTATCCAAAGCCTTTGCAGCTCTCTCTCTCTCTCTCTCTCTCTCTCTCTCTCTCTCTCTCTCTCTCTCTCTCTCTTTCTCGAAAAAGAGGTGCGGTTTGTAGCGGCAATGGAGTTTTAATTCCAGAGTCATGACCACCCATATTCTCTGTCTGCTATCCACTGACTGATTTCTTTGTCTCCTTGAAACAAGCACACACATAAATGTATGTACTACATATATATATATATATATATATATATATATATATATAT
>NC_087210.1:35494446-35499446 GCF_015104395.2 Macrobrachium nipponense | reverse complement strand
TGTCTTCCAAAGGCACTCAAGTTTTCTTCTAATCTTAGTAGGTACCTTTCTGGCCTCTCCTTCTCAGTGATTCACTTCTTTTCTCTCGTTCCATCGTGAGACATCCTCAAATGCTTCTAATAATCTTCAGTTTCCATCCTCCCACCTTGTTTGATAACATTCACTGATCCATCTTCCTGGCAACCATTTCCCCCTACAACCTTTTCCTTGCTTTCATTCTTCATTTTCTCCTCTTGCAAATATCAACCATCCACACTCCATTCGTGACCCTTCTACATCAGCTGCACTTTCTCTGGCTTCTTGCGATGCTCCATACGTAGAGATGTTAAACCACTATAAGATAATATATCCTTTGCTAAGCCCCGTTTACCACTCCCTTGTCTGAGCCCATTATACAAAAGTCATTCTCCCAACTGAAAATCCCAATACACGGTCAGAGAGCGTGCTGCGCATTACTCCAAGTATACAGTCAGTCATGTCTACCCTCTGGTATGATTAGATAAATTATATTAGAAATATTTTGTTGTCTGTAAATCACATCAGAATGTAACTATCTGTTCTGAGATCATATAAAGTTCCAGCATTTGGTGAGAGAGATGCGAATAAATTGATATATGCATGAGTAAATTAATACGATTGCGTTCTTAGGCATCCCACCGAATCGTGCCAACCAGTAACAATGTCTGTGACGGTATCTAGAGAGAGAGAGAGAGAGAGAGAGAGAGAGAGAGAGAGAGAGAGAGAGGCGGTTGGGAGAGAAGGGTTGGCCTTATAATGCCCTCAGTAATATGCCCGCTCACAGCTCGGTGTTTACATAAAGATGACACCGATGGCAAAGGTAGACTTTAGACTTCATTATACCCATCTAAAGGAGTGTTCTTTATACCCGTCTTCCTTCTTTAGTATGAGTTTCATCGTATGGTTCTCTGCGCCGTCTAGGCGGCTGATTTAAGTAGCAACGAGGTTTACTGATATAATTCCGTCTGATGTTTTTAACGTTTGTTTTGTGACGCTTTTTGTTCAGATTAAAATTACTAATCACGTACACTTGTAATGGATTTAATGGTAAAATGTGAAAATATAGTGTTTTGAAGTTGTCAAGAATATAGTGTGAGCTCAAATTTGATTCCCGAAGGAGTGAGATTTGTCCACATCAATAGACATTTAACGATGAACGATGGCTGTACCTTAATACAGTTTTAGGAGGTTTAATTGTCAACGTTTCCTGATGTCAGTTAGCTCTCCTTAATATAATATCATTTGGGCACGTACACAAACGCACGCATATGTGTGTGTGCTCGTGCGTGTGTGAGTGTGTATGTGCAAAAGCAAAGAAACCTTTGCCATTTTTCTTTGTCATCCAAACATCCTGAAGTGCTGATTACTCGAGCATTCCTAAATTTATATCGACCCTCATCTTTCTTACATCACTAGGGTTCATTATTCCTCTATATTTTCTACTCAACTTTAAAACAGACTCTCATCTGCGAAGTGCTGCTCTCTCATCAGACCGCATCAGTCCACTTGAACCCTTCAGTCTAAGATCCCAGTCCTCCCAACATTTCTTCGAAAGTCACTTATTTTCGACCCCATATGACCATCTTTATGGAAACCGGTGTAGGAGTATCTCGTGTTCGGCTACTGCACCTGAAACATTCGTTGCTTTCCCTTCACTTTGTGCAATCATTCCACCTCTTACTGCATTTATTCCTTTCCTACACTTCTCGTCTCTGGAACAGTCATCGCACCTTCAATTTTTCTTTCTCTTAAGGGCCCCATACATTACACGCATGAACACACACACACATACGGTCACGCCTTTTGGTATCGGATATAACCCTAATTTGCATGAAGTTATCCCTGCAGGTTTGCATGCATTGCATACTGTACAATTTTTCACAAAATTTTCCATATCTTTACCCCTGTTTTTTCATATGTATTTAGTACGCACCTCATTATACGTTTTTTCTATCCCCAAGTGCGGACTACCGAACCTGCAATGTACTATATCTAAAACCACTGGAATTAGGACTTTCGGAATTACGATCTGTGTCGTATCTCCTTTACTTTCACTAGTTCTCATTTTATATTTAATTTTCCTGACCAATAGATTGCCTTCTAACTCTAAACCCGAAAAAGGTAACTTATACGTTTCCTGACTAATTCCCATCTAAGAAACGCTTTTGCGTCTGCCAAAATTTCATCTTCATCCTGCCCTTGCTCTGAGACCCATATCCCATTGTATAGACTCGCTAGTGACTAGCGCAACTTGAAATCCTTCCGTGTCATAAAAACTTCTACTAAGGGCGTCCGCTACTACATTTAATTTGCCTTCTATATATTTGAGCTTTGCATCGAAATCTCTGATAGTTAGAAACCATCGAGCTCTTTTAGGCGACAAATCGGACTTCTACTTTATTCCCCATCAGTAGCATTTTAAAATGAACCAAACTTGATACTATTGCAAAGGCTTCTTTATCTATGGTAGCCATTGATCTCTTATTGCTGCCCTTTGTCCAGAACTTCCTGCCATAAAAGGCTACGGGATGGAATTTACCATCAAGCACCCATATCATCCTGACTGGCATCAGTCACTGATGTGAATGGTTTGCTGAAATCTGGAAACTTCAGAACGGGGAGATTCATTAACTCATCCTTAAGCTTTTGAAAACTCTCAGACTGGGGTTTTCCCAATTAAAATTGAATGTCTTCCCGCAATATATCTGTTAAGGGAGCTGCTATATTAGAAAACCCTTTTACAAACCTCTGAAAGAAACCGGCGATACCCAAGAATGACTTAATTTCTTTCTTTGATCTCGGGGTGCGAAAATTCGCTATTGCTTTGACTTTATCGTCATTTACTCTAACCCCTTCCTTGGATATGACATGGCCTAGATATGTGATTAGCTTTTTCAAAAATGAACACTTAGTTAGTTGTCATGGTAATCGCTTTATAGCGAAGAATTATATATTAAAGGAAAGGAAAATGTATCTTCTTCGAGTAGGTCTGCAGTAAGGAGGCATTCGTGCACGTGTTGGAGGCATCTGTTCTCATGATTGTTCGAGAATACTCAGGTGTGTTACAGAACTCAGCACGCACTGTCGCATCGTCAGAAACGCTGCGTATTATGATGTAACTTTTCGTCTAGATCCTTCTAAAAGTACGAAGTCAAGAAGCCGTCTGAAGTTTCTGCTGTCTCCTTTTGTGAAGCCGTCGCTTCGAGCACTGATTTTCGACAGCTGCAAAACTGGCCAGCAAATATTTCATTACCGCACTGTTTCCCCAGTTCATTCAGTTCTGTTTGAGTTTCTTTCTATATTCATATCCTGAGTCTCAACTGTTGGTGTTGAATCCTTTTTGTTCATTATAGTATAGAACATGAGTGGATCTCGGTGTCCGTAACATTAGTTTAATTTTCAACCCTGCTAATCTAAGCCTCCTAAGTACTTCTGTAAGCACTTCCAGGTGTTGCTTGATCGTGTCTGTTGTGACTAAAATATCATTCATATATACAAAAACATTTTTACCCAATAACCCGTGCAAAACTATATTTACCAACCTGGTGAAAGTCATCGGACTTCCTGATAAACCAAACGGCATTCGCATAAATTCATAGTGTCCCTTGGGCACTGAAAAATCTGTATATTTCTTACTACTCTCACTAAGAAGGACCTGCAGAAAACCCTGCACCAAATCAATTGAGCTATAAATATTATGTCCCCTGATTTCTACAAAAAGATCTGGTATGCACGTGACGGGATAATGGTCAGGGATTGTCTTTTCTTTTAAACGTCTAAAATCGACGCATACGTGGACAGAACCGTCCTTCTTAGACTATGATAACAGAGGAAAGTTGTATGGAGACACACAAAGCTTAATGATTCCTTCTTCTTCCCATTTATTGACCTCTTTCTCTACCTGTTCTCTGATTTTGAAAGATGTGCGGTATGCAGGAATATAAATAGGTGTTGTGCCATTCTCTAAGTGTACCTTATGTTCTAACACATTAGTCAATCCCAGTTTATCACCTTGTAAGGCTACTGTATCCCCAAATTCTGCCAAGAGCTCGCTTACCACCTCAACAGGCTCACTATAATCTGCATTAGCTAAATGTTCTCTAAATATTCACTTCCTTCATTGAATTTCTGCCTCTGAAAACTCAAATTTCCCTTCTACGATAGCCACTGAACCACTGTCACTACTCCAATCTTGGAGATGTAATACATATGTATTCCTTTTGTATTTCCTAACTGTATCATTACAGTTCAATAATTCTAACCATGTAACACCAGTGTTTGATACACTGTTCACTGATGCCAAGCTAATCATCCTTCTTAACTTCTCGCTACCCTCAATTACACACACATCTGTGGGTTTTCTCACTTCCCTCAACTAGACTTTTACCATAGTCTTTGAACCTGGCATTAACACAACATCCTCTGATAAAACACCTTTATATTTGTGGTTAGTACCTCCCGTTCCACGATCCCATAAACATCACCACCTGTGGTTCTCATTACATTTACCCCATTTTTAGTATTAGTAATAATATCAATATTAGTATCAGTATAACCACCCATAATGCCCTTGTCACATTCACCAAAATTGTTACCACCGTGGACTCCGATATCTCACATAGCATCACTGCAGTTATTCCCCGTGTCATCAGTGTGGGTTTTGATATTACCACTCCCCATAACCCCAGTATCATCACCATTAGCACCGCCAAACACATCCCCTTTTTCAATAATCTCCATATCCTTAGTTCTAATCACATCCTCATAAGGAAGAAAAACACCAGGTATTCCAACTGTTATCCCATTAACACCCGCATGGATCAAAATCTTGTGTCTCCTACATGCAGGATGACCCAGCAAAAGTCTGTTGCCCAGCGCAACCCCTTTCATAACCAAAAATGGTTCTATTAATACTCTATCACCGAGAGTAAGCCGTATTTGAACACAACCCAGGGTATTTAATCTATGGGCTTCCACATCAC
>NC_087210.1:35471946-35489446 GCF_015104395.2 Macrobrachium nipponense | reverse complement strand
ACCCGACAGTATCCACCAACGAATTCCTGTCGATAAGAAAATTAGGCTTTCAAGAGTTAATGACGACTCTGCCGCACGCACTATATCCGTAGAGTGTGGGGATTTTTACTTGATGTCGACATCAACCCGTCCCCACCATGACAGCCGTTTGGTAGGGTAAAGTAGGGTAAAAAGTCCCAGTGAGGTAAAAGGCCTTCCCTATTTTCTTGCTTATTACACATCATAGCAACCTAGTCAGCTGATTAGTGCAGCAACACCATCTGCCTGAAGCTTTCTGCACCAAACAGCCAGGGAGAACGAGAATGGGACGCAGCCAGCACGCATTTTTCTTCTTTGGACACATTTCATGTAAGTATGCGATCAGGGATATCCTATACCGACATCTTGTCAGTAAAGTCAGTACTTTAACTACAGATACTTTATATGAGAACTAAGCAATATCTTGCACTGCAATCCAGACATGAAAACTTAATTGGTGTACAGGTGGGGTAGAAGGCCCAGCACGTTTTTGAGCAAGAAGCCCAGGTGGGGGCTTTTTACCCCATCTGATCAGTTGGACGTGTAACCAACCAGTGGTGAAAGAGGACAGACTTATCTGTGCAATGAATGCAACTGGAGTTTATCCCCCTCCTATGTTTATATTTGCCCGTAAAAGGGTGACTCCACCACTAATGATCGGCAGCCCACCTGGATCAGTTGCTACATGCACAGTAAAAGGATGGTCTGATGCTGATTGTTTCGTAGACTGGCTATAGCACTTTGTTAAAATTGTAAAGCCAAGTCAAGCAGAAAAGCACATTATAATTCCAGATGGGCACCACAGTTACAGGACTTTAGCCAGAGAGAATGGAGTAATTTTGATAAGTCTGCCTCCTCATTGCACTCATAAGCTGCAACCACTTGATGTTTCATACTTCGTCATGCAAGGCCGCTAACAACAGAGCTTCAGATAACTGGATGCTTGCAAATCCAGGAAAGCTCATTACATATTTTCCAGTGCATTCATGAAGTCAGCTACTGTTGATGAAGCTGTAAATGACTTAAAATCAACTGGGCTTTGGCCACTTAATGATGACATATTCACAGATGAAGACTTCATAACACCAAAACTAACCGAGAAAGAACCACCCAAGACCACTCACTACCTCTGATGTAACCACCCAGCAGAGTTCCAATTCAAATGGAGAAGGTGGAAACTCAGATCGAGCTCAACCCCTGCCAGATACTGGGATAAACCCTGATGCTACATAACTTAAATGTTTCTCTGCTTCCCAGCCAGAAGATGCACAGCCAAGCGCATCAACAGAAAATGAAGCAAAGCTAGTACCAAAAGATCTCAGTAGCCTTCCCAAACGAGTCAGGAAAAGGAAAGTTCAAAACTTTGAAGTCATAAAATCATCACCCTACAAAAAGTAACTTGAGGTCAATAAGTCTTCATAATATTATGTTGCTGTAAAAAAGAAATCATAAAAAATAAAAGATTCAGTCCAGTTTCTTCTGAAGATGAAGAACGTCCTTTTCTGGTATGTGGAGACCCATTCACTTTCAGGAAGCCTTCTGAAAAATTGGTGCAGTGCAATTCATGCAATTAGCTTGTTATGCACGTCATAATTGTGAATAAGATGAAGACTAATGAAGAAGTTTTGAAAATTTGATTAACCCTAGTTATCTTGATGTGTTAAAGAAGTAACTGTTTATTTTTTTATTACTATCACGTAAAGTAAATTAGTCTACCTTTTTTACTTGTGTTCTTCTTGTTATTATGTAAAGCTTGGTGCTATAAAAAGAATGTTAATTTATATCTAATTGTGCTGTTACAGGTGTCATGTAGAGGAAGTGTCACTTCATTTTCTATTTTTGCTAATTTCAGTTTTTATGAACACCAAAAAGTTCCTATTTTTTTTACAAGAAACTAAGAATTCTAATTTTAATTACTGTAAGATTGTCAACATTATTCTTTAGTATTTTTATGTGGAAGATTGCATTTTTTTTATATTTAGGGAAAATATACGACTATTTTTTAATATTAATTATTGTTTTCATGAAGTACCACAATATCTTAGCTATGGGGCAAAACGCCGCCACCCTGGACTTCTTACCTTTTTGTTCTTTTTTTTATAGTCATGTTTTTACTAACCTAAATTGCTAACAGCTTCTCATGATTATCATCGTTGATACACCAATAACAAAGCTTTCTAGAAATATCTCTACCAAGTCAATGACTACAATATTGTAGACAATATAAGCATTTCTCTTTAAGGGCGGCCCCTTACCTCACTCTACCTTACGTTTGGAACACGTAGCTATTTTATGAATTTTTATCACATCACAGTGACATTCTATATATAAACATTATATATTTACTATATATAAGTATATACTATATATATATATATATATACTATATATTCTATATATAAATTAATATATATATATATATATGTATATTATATATATATATATATATATATATATATATGTATATATATTGTATATATCTATATATACATTATATATATATATATATATATATATATATATATATGTATATATATATATATATATATATCTATATATATATATATATGTGTGTGGTGTGTGTGTGTGTGTGTGTGTGTGGTGGGTGGACCGACAAAACTGAACATGCAAGTAAACGGTGGAAGAGTGCTTTTGGTTGTGCCCTCATACATGGAAAATCATACCAAAGTTCAAGACTTACAGTCCATGATGCAACCCAAGGTCTGAAGAAAATAGTTATCATCACCATCACTTGAGTTAAGAAGACTGTATGTGGCAAATGAGATGACAATAGCTGCAGGACTCTGTTGGTTTGAAGAGTATGGAGGTCCGTTCCTGACCATTATTCCTTTTTATACCTCACCCCATTTGCCAAAGCGCTAGGCCTCGTGTTAGGCCAGCCAGCTATCTTATCTTAAACCAACCATTCACCAACACCAGATAAAACCAGTCAATGACACTGAACTTAACAGAAAGAAGAGGATGTTGAGTACTACCAAATACTCCATTTACCACATGTTGAAGCCTCTGGGGCATTCTTAGAATTTTTGCAGCTCAACGAAGAGTTAGCTTGTTGCTCATGTATACTCAAGCGCAAACATATTTGTTTTCATAGTTTCGAGGATTTACCTTCACATTCGAATGCCTACAGAATATTTCTCAAATTTTCAGATGAACTCTCAGTTTAAAGTGGTAGTTACCGAAGTCATTAAAACAGACTGATTTTTTTTTATATATGATGTCAGAATAATCCTCGAGTTATATTATATTGTCAGTACGAAAATTTTAAATTTCTACTTAACATTTTGATGAAATTTGATTACGATGTTCCTCTTTGTATAACATTAAAAAATTCGATACCTCGTATTGCTCAAATCGAGATATATCAGCTTTTCAATTACCCTACAATTGGAAAACAGCAAACGGTAGATGGGCCATGCAATGGTACTGCACCTGTTTCTATCTTCGCATGCAATAGCCCCTGAATAGTTGTTAGATATTGAATATTACTTTTCATCCGAGTGCGTGTCACCAACAAATCGAAGGAAAACTTGCGTTCACAAATGCAATAACACACTTATATTGTATATTTCATCATTGTTAAAGAAGTTCAGTTTCTAAAGCGTTTTGACTCTCTCTCTCTCTCTCTCTCTCTCTCTCTCTCTATCTCTCTCTCTCTTTGTGAAATTTTCTTTATAGAACACTTGATTTAGTAATACCCACATATATCTGGAAAGAATGTGAAACTCGGTTAATGGTTGACCCTACCGATATATGATTTTTGTTTCTTAGAGTTGTTCTTCTCGAACTCATCAAATGAATTTGATGCCTTTTTTTTATAAGTTTTTATTCCATACACTAACGACACTGATATCCACAGTGCGTTTATTTGTTCTTCAATAAAGAGTTTTACATTGAACGAGAATCCTAACAATGATATAATTTTTGTTTTATGAAAATTTTAACCTTTATGATGATTCCGTCTTCTTATAATTCAGTACTCAGGGTCACAAAATTTAGCTCGTAGAGTGCAACTTTCAGAAAGGTTCATCTTTTCTTTAAATATATATTTTGATATTGCATACATGTAAGTGTAAGCAGAAGTCACAGATATAAGAGTGATGAAAAGGCACGTGAGAAAAAATCCTATTTAGATAGTAACAGAGAGGTAGAATGAAGTCAGGAAGATAGCAAATATTTGTATCGAGATGTGATACTTGAGTATGGAAAATGTGTAGAATTGCCGTTTGCCCTTGTAAGTTAAGTGTTTCAAGATAAAGACATGATTCGATTTTTTGTTGTTTCAATTTCCAGGAAGTTCCCTCCCTACCTTTGAATCACAAATGTGAATTATGGTTGTCATGTAGTTCTGGTATTTATATTATTATTATATATGATTTCATGAAGACTGCTTACGCTTGTCCATTGTGCATTGCCTTCATACAGATCTTAATTAGTATACCTTAACAACGGAGTTATATATACCAAGTTTTTTTATTTCTATATTCAAGTGCTTACATTTATATTTAAAAAAGATATATTATAATTAAAAAAGAATACATATGTGCATGTAAATGAAAGTACGTTCTTTTAATCTAATGGAGAACTTTCTAGGGATTTCTTATCTTCTTTTCATTTTCTGTTAAATTTTAAGGGTTTCGTTGCTTTATCATTTTTATCAAATGTCTTGGCAAAGGAAATAAGCATTGCTTTCAAAAGCATTCTTTTAAGCGATAGAGTCTAGTGTATAGTGTTCAACTTGTCACAATCATCGTCTGTTCAGTAGGTTTTCCTAGAACTTCTCTCTCTCTCTCTCTCTCTCTCTCTCTCTCTCTCTCTCTCTCCCACCAGTATTCTTAAATTCGTAATATCACTGGCTTTTTGAGACGTCCTCCTATTATGTGTCACATAGAGTGAGCAAGTAATAGTAGCTTTTTGTAACCATGTTCTCTACTTGTTCGCTCTTTCTGAATGAGTGTTTGTATGCTTCAAAAATGCAATTAGCCTACTACTGAAAAAAATTTCTCTCATGTTAGTATGTAAACAAGCATGTAGGTATACACGCAAATATCTAATTGCAACCACTAGTCCGCAAATTAGGACAAGAGCAAACATGACCGTGTTCCCACAGACATTAACATAAACGCTCTTGCTCAGTTCCTCAACAGCTGACCAGCAGAAACACGCTTCAGACATCACAGCAACAAAAGAAGTATAGAGATCAAGGATGCTGTTTTTTTTTTCTTCATTTTTTTCTATCTCGTTCATCTCTTTGTTCTGGGAAAGTGGGGCGGCTGCTGGGTGTCCGAACGCCTGGACTAAGGTAATAGCTGCTCGAGTGCAAGCTGTATCCGGTGGGCGGTAAGTACTCGCAGCAGGGACGCTGTTGAACACGGAGGAGGTTCTCGATAAAGGAGCCTTCGGGTGGCTCTAGGGGTCGTGGGATGAATACAGGATTGATCCCGTAAAGAGATGGGACAGGTATTTGTCCTAGATCTGGACTTTCGTCGGTGTGTGATAGTTTTACTTTGTAACCGAAAAGGGTTAATGATGCGCTTTTTTAACTCGGTAACCACACGTTACTTTAATTACAAAAATTAAACACTTAATCTCTACATCTCACACGAATCATTTATAGAAGGTCAGATCTATGAGCTTATAGTTTTTGATCCTCAATTATGGATTTAGAACTTTAGAAATCCCAGTTGAAGGAAGGTGACGGACATTTCAAAACTAACTTCGTTTTCACCTAAAGAACATTTTTACTTCAAGTTTTTCATAGCATTCGGTTTTATAAGTGAATTAAAACCCTATATACTGTTCACAGTATTACCATAAAGAATGTACATAAAAAAGAATTTAATTACTTTAACTCCTGCAAAGTGTTCTTTCCTTATTGAAAGAAAGTTTAATGATCAGAAAGCTCCAGATGGACAATTATAAAGTAATTTTGTCGACTGTGAATGAGAAACTCGTAATCATCAAATGAATAAAAAGGAAAACTTCTTTATCTTTGCAGATTACTTTAGAAATGTGTTATCGTTCAAGTACCCAAGAATATCGTGCAATAATAATTGGCCCTTAGTGTGGAGACCGCTAGTGTTAAGGGGTTCACATTCCTCTCATTACCCACAGCTCATAGAATTCTTCCTGCTAAGGAAGCCGTTGCTGATCTCCTCCCGATCTCCCTGTCCCCTCCATCAACGTCACATTCATACCTAAACTCTAAGCTATCGGAAGCTGAAAACATAAACCTTTTTGTTTCATCCAAGTTATCTTTTATTTCTCTTTGCTGTTCTTTTTCTGATATTCATATTGCTTGCTTAAAGACCGAGAAAAAGTGAGGAAATAAATAACAGACGGGAAACAAATTTTAACTTTAGTTTTTGTTTCCCTAGCCCACTGTAAACTGTAATGTTTTGATAACAAGATGGAGACCGCTTTCTGTCGTCAGCTTTCTGTTTCCAAATGACATCCAAATGCTCGTCCTTCTTCCTCTCTGTCTACTCCACATCTTCCTCTTCCATCCGTGATAACCCCTACGGATATCACTCATTATTTCTTGTCGTTATTTAGGTTAAGGCGGCTTCATTTTCCTACGTATATCACACATAATAAATATCATCAATGTGAGTTAAACTAATTTTAGTAGGGTGGATATAAAGATATGGATGAAAAGTGGTTCAAGAAAAACGGTTTGACAAATTAATGTCAGCAGGAAGATTACCAGTACACGTTGAAAAAGTGTTTCTGAAGGGCAAGTATACAACATCTATGTAGAGCATCATTTGAGAGCAGGAACTCAAAAGAAAGCGTCTACTGAAGTGATGCAGATGAGAGATAAGAATATTCCTAGAGCTTCAATAAGCAACTTAGAGAGAAAAACTTCAACGGAAATGTTTCCCGAACTTACACAAACAGGTCCGGAAAGAGATTCAGAAAACTGCCAATGTACAGCACAGGAGCCACTAATGTTTCTAACACTAGGAAGAAGGATTTCTCTAGAGCATGAAGTCCGGTATGAACAAATGTTTGGTAAGCTTAAGACGTGTTTTAAAGAAAGATTGACTACGGTATTACAAACGAAACCCTCAATTTTGGAGAGAAAGAGAGAGTAAATCTTAATAATGACTCCGCGTCGGGTATTTCTTTGGAAATTACAATTTCCTAAAGTATTCGGGTTGCTTATTAAGAATTTAACGTTATTTTTTTGGGCGGTCGAGTGTAATTAACACCCAGGGGCCACTACTAAACACGGCGAGATACATTGGACGCCCCAGTCCCTGGTGGATGTCGTATTCGCGGTTCCCTTCTTTGCAGTCCATGCAGAGCTATTCTTTAGAATTACCAAAGAGAGATCATGTTGTTATTTAAGTTACCATTGAGCATGCCATAAATAAGTCTCCAACGCAAAATGCTTCCACCATCAATAAAATAATTTTGAAATGAAAACTCCCTTGGTGAGATATTTCATTTCGGTGTCTGCATCCTAGGATTAGCTTAGTCATGGGATTCAGTCACCTGTTTGATTTCCTTTCCAAAAAGAAGAAACTCGACTTTTATTTTTAGGACGAATAAAGAAAATGAGGTGACACCTATTACTGCTACCTACTTCTACTACTACTACTACTACTACTACTACTACTACTAATAATAATAATAATAATAATAATAATACTGTTCATGACATATTTCTTAGCATACGACAAAGAGGATGTCCTTTCAATTGTTCAATTTTTGACCTGCAAAATTATTCTCTTCATCTACACCAGCAAAGAGGAAAAGACAAAGATCAAGGCAGTATGACAACTTTTTGTACAGTAAACAAGAAAAACAAAAACAAAATCTCTCTCTCTCTCTTTCTCTCTCTCTCTCAAACCACTCACACACACACACACACACACACACACACATACACCTGAGGAACAGGAAGTCCATAAAACAATCGAATGACCACCCGGGATGAACATAGCACTTGTCATGATGGCGCCAGAAAATCACCATGATTGGATTAGTGGAAACGACTTCTGAGATGATGTCTCTAGACCTGTCCTCAGCCCCCCCCCCCCCCTCTTCCTTCCACCCTTACCCCCACCCCCGCATCCCTTCCTCCACCTCCATGATGTAAGAGACGGTCGTGTCCAACCATCATCCTCTTCCAAACCCCCAACCATAATCCTGATATGACAGAAAATAACCATATACATTTAATACCCTTTCATCTTGAACCCGTTTTAACCTAGTTTAATCTTTTTTTTTTTAACCTTACTTTTCTTTTTGTGTCTCTCTTTTTTTTTATTTTCGATTTTCTGTCTCTTTTTTTTTATTTTCGATTTTCCTGGATGGCTCTTTATCTTGTTAACAATCCGTTTTTCGTGACCTTAGTGTCAACAACTGGAGGGAAAATGATCATGAAACGTTAGATCGTATATCTGCTTTTTCATTTGCTCTTTTTGCGTTGATCAATCAACTTAAAAGTTTATTTTCTATTTAGTTTCTTTGGGTGTGGGTGTTTTTTTTTTTTTCTTTTTATCATTTTTTTTCGAGTAATCCCGGGAGTGGTGAATGTATATAGTTTTTAATGTATGGTTTTTTGAGACTGCACTGGTTACTAAGACTAATTAGATTGAATGATAAATAGACACAAGGGGAGACATGTATGCTAGCACAAAGGGAAGAAAGGGAATTGAAGATAGAAAAGCATAGGAATATAACAACCATTAGATAAAAATAAATAGAAATCAAAAGAAAAAGCGCAGGTATATCCCTCCCCTCCCCCCTTCTCCCATTTCCTTCTTCGACAGGCAACCAACCATCTGTTACCCGTTTCTAGCTGTTTTTTTTTCTCTCTCTCTTTTTCTCTCAATAGTAGTGATTGAATTAGCAGTATATTTGTGTGTCTCCAAGAAGTTACAATTTTCCTTTAGCCCGAGGTCGTTTGGGACAGCCCTCGTCCGCCTTTGTCTTATTTCGGACCCTTCGAAGGACGTCTTTACTTGAGGGTGGAAGTGTAGGATGATTGTGGAGCCATGACTCAGTGAGACTGTGACAGTTATTATTGATTTATCTTTTTCTTTCACAGCACACCTTGGTCCCTCTGAAGGAGAGAACGGCCGGAAAGATTTACCCTTCCAGTCGTTGTTAATGTTAAGATTTTTATGCGTCGAAAGTTTTCTTAGTGGTCACCCATCCTGGTACTTTTGGAACCATACACTTTCTACCAGTTAATAACGGTTGTGCCTCCTGGAAGCTTTCCAATTCTCAACAAATCCTTTGAGGTGAGGTCACTACCACTATGCCCACTTTTAACTGTTTGCAACAGTTATAGTCGTCTAACTACCAAATGATAAAAGAAAAAAAAAATAGGGGCAATGGGTTTTAACAGAGAGTGCCCTTCTGCCAAACGTCAGCCATGTGCCAGATCAGAACCCAGTTGCTTGGTATGTGAAAATGCTACCAATCACGCAACAAAACTCACGCACACACACACGCACACGCGTGCGCGATATATATATATATATATATATATATATATATATATATATATATATATATATATATATATATATATATATATATATTGTAACGGTAATTGCTGTATAGCAAAGAAAGATAAAGGTGAAGGAAAACGCATCTTCGAGAAATTCTGCAATAAGGAGGTATTCGCGCCCATGTTGGAGGTGCCTGTTCTCGCAGTTCTTCTGGAATCGTCGGGCGTGTTGTGGAGCGCAACATGCGCCTAAGTGTTGGGAGAAACGCAGCGAAATATAATGCAATATTCCGTCAAGAGTCTTCTAAGAAGTTCTAGTAATCTCGGGAGTCTGTGACGTTCGCTGTAGGCTCCGCCCCCAGAATGCCGTATAAATATGATGGACGAAGTAGGAGAAGGCAGATCATCAGTTAGCCACAGAGTAAAACATCATCAGTTAGAGCCACAGATCCGATTATCAGTGAGATCTCAGTAGCAGAGATCATCAGAGAGTGAGATAAGAGAAGAAGGGTAAAACATCGGAGAGGAAAAGTCACTTGCGAGAGAATTGGTCGAATTCTGGTCAAGTCGTCTTCAGGAGTGGACGACCGAGTTATTTTGACGTTGAGCAAGACTTTAGAGAAGAGACGTTCTGCTAGAGGTTTTTGGCGAGTTCCTGCCCTTCAAGTATCAAGAATAGACATTATTTTCTGCAATACGGAGTCAAGAAGACGTCGGTAATCGCAGTTCTCCTTTTGTGAAGCCATCGTTTCAAGTCGCAAAACTGGCCAGCAAGTATTTGAATTACCTCACTGTTCCCCTAGTTCATGCATTGTAAGATTTTACCTTTTTATGTAAATAGGAGATACCATTCTGCATTTATCTTTGTTAGTAAGCTTGTAAATAAACCTTTGTTGTGTTAGTGTTTCTTTCTATATTCGTATCCCCAGTTTCAACTGTTGGTGCTGGATTTTTTCTGTTTATTTCATATTGAACCTGAAGCGGACCTCTCAGACGCCGTAACATATATATATATATATATATATATATATATATATATATATATATATATATATATATATATATATATATATATATGTGCGTGTGTGTGTGTGTCTGTGTGTGTATGTGTGTATATATATACACACACACACACACACACACATATATATATATATATATATATCTATATATATATATATATATATACATATATATATATATATATATATATATATATATATATGATATATATGTATGTATGCTTAAAAAATCACAACAGATGCACGTGACCTCATGATATAAGCGAATACCACAGGAAAAATAACAGGCAGAAATTCGTAGCTGAGCGCTTTCGTACTTTAATAAGATATTGTCAAGGCACAAAAGAGATACAGTTGAAAAGAAAGTTACAAGGTAAACAAAAAATCAAGAATATCAGATGGTTAACTGTCAATAAGGTAAAAATCAAAGAGATAATCCAAGATAATCGGAGATCACAAACTAAAACAGACTTAACCATAAGAGAAACGGAAGCTTAGCCATAAAAAGTACTAAAACATTTATACAACTGAGTATATTAATTTTGTTGATTATATTTATCTACAAGTAACATAGGCAAATAAGTCTAGTGCAGCGGTAATAATGGATAAAAGTGACTGTAAATAAAATAATGGCATTATTGAATATGAAAACTTGTAGGAAACTGAGGTCTGATTCTACACAGACAGTGAACTTTCATTTTAATAAACAAATTAAATCCAATCTAAGGGGCTTGGACTGTTTAATTTAACAGTTTACACATCAATGCTCATCACTGCCTTATCTATGTGGTTTAGACAAGACACAAAATCATTAACCCTATAAGACCAATCATTAGTTCAGTAGGCTCAGTTACATATATTTTATCTAAATGGCTTGTAAAAATTCTTACACCTTTGGTAGGAAACATTTCTCACACAAATGTAAAAAAACAACGTTGACTTTATAAACAAATTGAATAGTTTAAATTTGAATTTTGATTTTAATATGGTTAATTATGATGACTTTATTTACAAAAGTGCCTGTGGATGATTTACTTGAAGTTTTGGAGGAAGAATTAGAAAGTTATGATAAACCATTAACTGTAGCAAACCTCATTAGCCTTATATGGTTATGTATTAAAGATAATAAACTTTGTTTTAATAGTAAATCTTTTGCACAAAAGTTTGGCATGCCTATGGGTAATCCCTTATCTCTTGTCCTTGGTAATATTTACATGGAATTTTTTTAGACAAAAATTTACCAAGAATTTTGCTCTAAAAAGTTATGTGGTTTAGTTATGTAGATGATATTTTCTGTATTGGGCCAGTTCACGAAAATCTCCAGGAATTTCTGATTTAGCTCAATAATTTAGTCCCCTCTATAAAATTTACTCTAGAGGAAGAAAGTGGTTGTAAATTTTAATTTTCTTGATGTAACAGTCCATGAAAATTTTGGAAAATTTCACCTTTTCAGACTTTCAAAAATTAACAAACATTGCCGCTTTTGTTCATTATCATCCCAGTCACCATAAAAAAAGTAAATCCTCTCTTTTATTCTGAGATGTTCTTAAGAGCTCTTCGTGTCTGTAGCCCGCAGTTTATTGACGCTGAGATTAAAACCAATTTATGATATTGCCTTGAAACTTAAATACCCAAGGACTTTTGTAGATGTAGCATGGAAGAGAGCTAGAAAAAACATTTAAGTAGTGACAAACTTGAATTTAGTAAATATAACATTCTCAAATTACCGTCTGATGAAAGGTTTTTAGAAATCCCTAGAATTTTATAGCTTTTCAACATAAATGTTGTTTTCAGTAAAATTAATATTAGGAATTTAGTAATAAAATTTTTTTCCTAAAGATGTTTACGGCTGCATATATGAAATTCCTTGTAAAAAGTGTGATAAAATATATTACAGATAAAAGGGAAAATCCCTTTCACAACGAATCAAATAGCACCAATATTCTGTGAGGACTGGACAAATACCGAATGAATTATTCGTACACATGAGAGATTTAGATCATCCTATTAACTGGAGTCAGGCAAGAACCTTAATATCGTGTAGCGACACAGTTAAAAGAAATACAGTTGAATCTTGTTTCAACAAATTAAATAATGGAAGTGTTTTAAATATAAGTCTTGGTTTGTTTAAACTCGATGCCTTCATAATCAAAAAGGTTTTAGATAAATATGTGCAACAAGATTGATATATTCAGTTGTATAAATGGTGTTGGAGTTTGTGACCGTTTGATCTTCAATTATCCTGGATTATCTCTGATTTCTACCTTTTTGACAATTAACCATGTGGTATCCTTAATTTTTTTTTTACCTTGTAAGTTTATTTTCAACTGTAACTCATTAGTGGCTCGACATAGTTTTATTAAAGGACGAAAGCGCTCGGCGACCAATTTCTGCCTATGTTATTTCCTGTGGTATTCGTATATATATATATATATATATATATATATATATATATATATATATATATATATATATATATATATATATATATATATTTCCAGCATAACTCTGAAATGCAATGGTTAAATTCAACCAATATATATATATGTATATTGTATGATATATATATATATATATATAATGTATATATACATACAATATGTATGTATATATATATGTATATATATATATATATATATATATATATATATATATATATATATATATATTTACATACATAGGTGTCCAATCAGACGACAGTCATGTACACGTGTTTTATTATTAAGAAACGTTTCATGTTGTCACCAACACATCATCAGTCTGCAATTGAAATTCAACATTAAAATAAACTTAAAAAACAATAAAAATTAAATAAACTTAAAAATTACAATAAAATTAAAATATACTCAGAACGTTAAAATAGGGAATGAGAAGAAAACTGCCTATTCATAAAGAAGGAAAGAGCTAAGTGACTAGAAACGGTAAGGTCTACATACAACGTAAACCTCACGCCAGAGAGAGAGGAGGTGACGAGGTGTTGGAGTTTAAACTAGGTGAAAGGTGCTTAATAAACAATGACTCAAGGGTAGTTAGATGGGTAGTTTGCTTTGTGGTGCCAATTATAGAAAAATGTTTCTTTTAGATAGAAACCTTACAACTCTTAGCATGTATTCTTATATTAGAGAACTCGGGATTAGTGATTCTGGACCCAGTTCTATAACTTAATACCAAATGGCTGTAATAACGGATTTGTAACAGTCTCCGTGAAGAACCAACATAAATACCAAGACAACTTGGGCATTCAAATTTATATATGATATTGGGCTTCATGAAATCCTGTAATTTGTCCTTGTAATTAAAAATCCCTCCAATTTTTTGAAAGATATTACTACTTGTATCTGTTCTACTTTGCTAGATGGCTGTTTTATGGCCTTAGTTCGCTGTCTTTTACGAGAATTCATTTCAAGATTTCCAACTTATGATTATTTCTCTCTCATTTTCCACAGAATTAAACGCTACACGTAGTTTATGCTGGTTGTATTGATAGCAGCGTTTCATGTCATTATTTATTATGGATAAGAGCTCTACTACAATCTCTATATATTAATTACCAGAGCCAGTTAGTATGTTGCAACAGTTACAGTCATTTATATGAAAATAACCGGAAAGACTTTGAAATGGTTATATATATGTTAATAGACGTGTACTTCCTATTTTAGCTAAAAAGCAAAAAAAAAAAAAAAGAGAAAAAAAATAGCACTTTTTGTTGTTTAAATTGAAAACAGTTACCCTAGATCACTGTTTGACATAGAATATACAGCACAGCATTTCTTCAAGTAATGACAAAGGGCTGATGCTTTTCAAAGTCACCTTCTCATTTACTAAGTTTGGTTATATTTTCGAATGATCTAGGATTTAGGATTTAATCTTCAAAAACTAATATTGGAAAATTATTTACTGCTTCACCGTTAAAAATGACAGTAATGGATAATAATGCTGACTTTTCAGGCAAACCCCAACTCCTGATTAACTACAGCATAAGCTATATAGTATGTGCTGATTTTGAGGACAGTTTTGTATATATTTTCTTCTTTTTGAAGTTTTAATTTTTATTGGAAAGACTTGCTCTGAACATCTTTGGCCTTATCTCAAAACTTGATTTTCCTTTTGATTTTTCAAAATGAATTATTTTAACTTGATCTCAAGTCTGCCTATCATTCCATTTTTTCTTATATAAGAATTAATTTTGCCTATTATTTCAAGGTTTAATATAATAGTAAGCTTCTTTCCTTCTTCATGTAGCTATGAACAGCCTTTACATCACATAGGTGAATGATTAAATCTGTGAACTCCTAATCTCACCAGATTAATGGATTTTCATCCCTTTCACATGACAAATCTAGAACCCTTCCTTCCCTCCACCTGCGTTTAAGGTCACCTAGAGAGCTCGTGAGTTACGCGCCTCACCTTGTTTACTTCCTGATACTGGACGTCCATTGTGCATCATCAAGCTAAGTGGCTATAGGATAGTTAATCATTTCATGCATTAAAATTAAAATTTAATAATATACTTTCACGTTTGTAGCAAGTTGGTGGTAGAATATCCGTACATATTGACAGGGACTTTATTCAAATTCCTTTCGGAATGCGGAACTAGCCGACCATGGTGTTTTTACTTACCTTAAAAATTATCTACAATACGACAGCAGTGATAAATACAGTAATAGCAACACTGATAACAGCCACCTCACGTGACGAACTAATTCCCCTGTTCATCCTGACAGCAGAATTTGACAACGTTATTCCATCATGGTGTATATGTACCTTCTGTTTGAGATGCAGATTGGTTATCATAGCACTTAGTTATACCTTTCGCATCCCGGGAATCAGAAAGGCATATTTGTGAAAGAGATGGTTTTATGCGAATTTGGAAGAATGTTGGCAATCAGGAATTTAACAAGGAATTAAAAACTTATATGTTACCGCATATTTCCGCCCTTTCCCTTTTTTTTTTTACCTTACCCTCTCTTTACTTTCAATTTCCCCAATTAGCCTCCTCCTCTAACAAGCACCTTGTGAACCATACAAGCGGTAATAACATCTCTCTCTCTCTCTCTCTCTCTCTCTCTAGCTGGCTGAGGCGAGGGGTCACTCTATGGTGCCACCTAACCATCCTCTCCCCCTCATTAAGGTGTTCACTCCCACGCCTCCTTTCGAAAGGGGTAAGGGTGGAGGAGGAGGAGAGGAGGAAGAGAAGGGACAAAGAGAGTATTCATTAACCTCTTTTACTCACTAATTTCTATTTAAAAGCCTGAAATTCGGCAATAAGGAAGAGAAAATTGTCTTTTATTAAGGGGTTTATTTTTTCAGCCTTTTGGTGTCTATTTTCTCTCCCTCTTTCACGCACGCAGAGACAACACTTTTTCCTTCTTCCCTTATCTCTGTTCTGTTTTAAATCAACGTATTCCGAAACGTGATAAAGTAAACCTTGATATACGTGTTTGTTAACATTTTATGATTAGCTCATATTAATGCCCTTATTGACTTCTGTAAATAAGACCTTCTTTTTTCAGCTTTAGTGACTGTATGGAGTTGCTAACTTGAAAAATATTTTCTTCATTATTATTAATCTTATGAAATTTGCTAGGCCTATCTATATGATATATTTATTTCAAATATTAAGTCACATGAATCCCAACTGGAATATATACGTATTATATATATATATATTATATATTATATATATATATATCTATATATATATATATATGTGTGTGTTGTGCTGTGTGTGTGTAATATATATATATATATATAATATATATATATATATATAACA
Source organism: Macrobrachium nipponense (assembly GCF_015104395.2). Taxonomy (NCBI): domain Eukaryota; kingdom Metazoa; phylum Arthropoda; class Malacostraca; order Decapoda; family Palaemonidae; genus Macrobrachium; species Macrobrachium nipponense. The sequence continues at coordinate 35,473,140 of NC_087210.1, read as the reverse complement.
TATATATATATATATATAATATATATATAGTATTATATATTATATATTTATATATATATATATTATATACATATATATATGCATATATAATACAGTATACATATATATATATATATATATATATATATATATTATATATCTATTGTATATATATATATATATATATATATATATATATATATATATATACATATAATATATAAAATATATATATATATATTATTATGAAATTGTCGCCCCTGTTTATAATAATTCAAGACGTATTACTAAGGTTTGTTGTTTTTCATGTGTAACATAATCGTCAATGTAGAACGGTTTTTTATTCAGTGATCTATATTTTTCCCTTGTCATTTTTCAAACTTTCTTTCGCTTTCTAGTCCGGCTCCCCCCCCCCCCCCCCCCCCCCCCCCCCCTCCCGGTTATCAGGGTTTCCTTTGGCTTCAGCCCCATTGTTCATTTGGTCTTGGGCCGTATACTCAAGGTCTCCTCTGCTCCTTCACATCAGTTATTGGTATTGTCATGTCCGGTTTTCGGTCTATTTTTACTACCATTCACTCCTGTACGTATTATGTGTGTGTGTGTGTGTGTGTTTTTTTTTTTAAGGTTTTCAGTGGATAGGCATATAATCCTGTTTTACGGGTTTGCTGTTATTTTCTTCGCTCTTTTGTTAGGAATCCTGTTGTTCCGTTTGGTAGCAGTCTCCTCCTCTTCCTCTCTCTCTCTCTCTCTCTCTCTCTCTCTCTCTCTCTCTCTCTCTCTCTCTCTGAAGGAAAAATAAAAAAAGATTTGCGTTTATACGATTTTGCTTTAATTTACTTATTTACTTGTGTCTGTTACCATAATTCCATCTCCTGTCATAGCATCGTATCTCTTTCTTCACATATTATCGTCACTCGATTTGGAGAAAGACTTATTGCCATTGGAATTTCTTTGTCTCAAGACGATATTAACAATAGTAATGAAAATTCTATTGTATGAAATATAATACACGTCCATATAAATCTATCTTCTGCATGTGTAACATTGTACCCTCCATGTAGATTAAGATACTTCTTGTTGATCGTTTTGGGAAAATTTAGTTTCCAAGCTAGAACATTGTTTTGGGGTTATTTAAAAAAATAATATTTATGAAATATTATGGCATATTCAGTTAACTAATATAACAAGGATGAAAGATAAAGGAACTTTATATTC
>NC_087210.1:35464446-35466946 GCF_015104395.2 Macrobrachium nipponense | reverse complement strand
GGGTTTTTATTAAAGATACGGCTGCAGTAGTGATCCTAGTAATCGTAGTTATTGTTGATGTAATAGTACATGACCTGTATTTCTTATACGTGCACCTATCATGGGTCTATTTTGTTTGATTTTATTCTTCGAGGAGAATAATGACATGCGAAGGACAACGGACCTGAACTCGATAAGAAATATCTGTTGAAAGGAGCCACTTCGATTCCGAAGGAGAGTTTTCATTAAACAGCGTGAAGTAATAGACTGAAACTAGTGATAGGAGTGATAACAGCAATGAAAGTAATAACGGCGAAGTCGGTGATGATATAGAAAACCGAATCGTGATAAAGGTTAGCGGTGTTTTCCAAGGCACATTCGACCATTCATGCACCAAAGAAATATAATTAACCTTTCAAGAAAAGCGAAAAAGTGATGATGTTACACACAGTAGTAAACGTATCTTGCTTTCAATTTAAGATTGATATGCTTTTATGCAAAACAGCAGCTAGTCACAAGCGCCTAAGAGGAGCAAGCGCCCAGCGGCACGAGAAGCAATGAGTCAGTCAGGAAATCTGCGGTTAGAGGAGGAGCAGGACAGTGATGATCTGTTGTTCGTTGCTTGCAGCCATAAGAACCGGACTGAAAGGAAGAAAGGAGCGCTTCAAGAAGGGAGACCAACGTCGTCACCTCCAGATGAGCTGATCGACAGCCGGAAAGCACAATACCACAAATACCCTTGGAGCCATTCCTTTATCTAATCTCTATAACTGGGGTGGGGGTTGGGGGGGGGGGGCGTCTTGTTTGGAGGCATGGTAGCTAGAGGGCCTACTGCTAAGAGCGGGAAAGGCTAGCAGTCAAGAAGTGGAATTTAAGCAGGAAGTCTGACGTTTAGATGTGGACATGTGGACGGCAGAGGAATAGACAGACAACGCACATACACGCATGTACGAATAGTTTGCGTTGAAGTAGAAATGCGCTCATGGGTCTAAACAGAATAGTTCATTTCGTGGAGGCAAACGTCGTGGCAGCTAAAAGGTGAACAAGCTTTCATGAAAATCTTCGATCCTTCTGATGGAGAAAATGGAACTGGGAATAGCTTGAGGTTACGTAAGGTACGAATAGAAAGAGCTTACACCGCCGAGAATTAAACTGTCTAAGGGGCCAGTGTATCGTTTGGGATTCGAGAAGGGAACATGGGATTCATAGAAAGAGTTCTAAAGACAGGGAAGCAAACAATTGCAAAAAGTGTTAGGATTTCGATGCTTCTGCGCTGTGGAATGGGATTAGAAGAACAAGTCTTAAACGGCGTAACATTAAATTCTTCAGCGAGAAGGCTATACCAAACAACAAGCAAAGCAAGTTAGCAGGCTATTTGTTTACGTTTTTATGCTTTTCATGCTAAATTTGATTTCCGCTTTGTTCTGGTTTTTACCGTCTCTACTATTAAAGTGGCTAATTAGGCTTTAATAAGTGACCGATAATATTATTTCTTATTTCAATGTTTATCATATTATCTCTTCCAAAGGTATCGGAGTATTTGATTCTTCATATCTTATGTTTGTACAAATTCTCTTACTTACAAGTAAACTAATTGTTTATTTTTCTCTTCCTTTTCAACGTCGATATACTAATATACAACAGGAAACTACTGCTGTTTCAGCCTTCGTTATGGCCGTCAGTTTTCCATACTATAGAGTTCCCACAACATCCTTGCAATGACCGCAAAACGTCGGTAAGGGCAGAAACAGACAATTCAAAACCCTGTCGGTACGCGAGTTTTTTTTTTTTTTTTTTTTTTCAAGTTTCATGTCACTAGGTCAGAGCTGACGTCTACTGCTGGCTGTAACCATATTAAAACCTACGCAGTCCACGGCAATGGATGAATCGATGCTATAACAGAATTTATCCTTTGGTCCTGAAATCTGGCTTAATTCGAGTCCTTAATTAGGATGATATCAAGATTACTTCCATCTATGGTACAGGAGATTTCCAGCACGCTGCGACTGAGCAATGCTGAGACGACACGTCTGATTCAGACGGGGGGTGAGTTGGGTTCCCGTCCTCCCTTTCTTTCCAGGAGGTCCTTGAGAGCATTGGCAACGGAATTCTTAAACTCCGCCTTCAGGCTGAGCTCGAGTTCAAAGACGCCGATCAGGGCTAGGGTCGTCCTGACCTTCAGGCCCATGGAAAGAGACCTTTTCGGATGATGTCACAGACATATTGGATGGCAGGTGCTACGGACTTTCTAAATTGCTTAACCTCTTTTGAGATAGACTAGCATTTTTATGAACCATTTAGCGTGTAGAAATAGAAACAATTTTTTGAACTTCCCACTACGTTTTTATTGTTACAAGTACTTCACCCTTTCTCTGTTTCTCTTACTGACCGTTGCTTTGAATCATTATGAATTACAATTTTTAATGTTGCTTTCTAGTAATAGTTCACAAAAATGCAGTTCTTGAATGAATACAAGTCTAAAAGCATCCCCATAGTTGCTCTTTGCTCCACTGAAATGTAA
>NC_087210.1:35456946-35459446 GCF_015104395.2 Macrobrachium nipponense | reverse complement strand
CAAAGACCAAAATGAGAGAGAGAGAGAGAGAGAGAGAGAGAGAGAGAGAGAGAGACCTTGATGCATAACCTCTGTAACGTACACACACACACACACACACACACACACACATATATATACATATATATATATAAATATATAGTATAAATACTTATAATATTAATATATAGATTTATTATATATATATATGCGAGTTTACGTTAGTACGTGCTTTTATGAGGTTCTCTCTCTCTCTCTCTCTCTCTCTCTCTCTCTCTTTCGAAATTAGGTCTTTGAAAGGTCACCTTGACAAAAGTATTCATAGATTTCTATCCATGTTCGGACCGCCGTGTAATTTTGTGTCAAGTTACTGTCAAATTGTTGCCAACTTTCCCGACAGAATGAGGTGAGTGGGGCCTATGCGTCGCTAGAGCTTGTTGTCGTTAGCTTCTTTTTTTTTTCGTTCTCTTTGTTTAGCCAAGATGGTGTCTTGCCTTTTCATCTTTTAAAACTTGAGATTTTTATTATGACGTGTTTTTAAAGGTATTACATCTTTATGTTATTTTCTATTTTGAGCGTAAAACTACTTAACAAAAGTATAATGCTTCTGATTTTACTTATTACTTTTGAATAGCACTAGTATGTTTGAGATTTGTTTTTTATTCATAATCGGGCAATCGTTTTTTATTTTACCTTAACAGCTAAAGACAACGTTTCCAAGAGATTTTTATACAATTTGTGTGTGTGTTTGTGTCTTTTTTTTTTTATCTATGATGGATGCAGTTCAAGTCAATTTCGCCACTATTATAATATTTGTTAATTTTGATGATGTTGTTTTTTGTAGGTGTAATTGTAGCTATCTTTCTGTTGCCCTTCATATCGAATATTCGTTTGGGTCTTGTTAATGTTACATTCTTAGAAAAAAATAATACTTGGATTTTTCACAGATGAAGAAATAAAAATAATCCTATATATTAAAGGAATAAACTCGAGGTCTTCTGATGGTGGTCACTGACTCTGAATAGCCGACAGGAAGTGCGCTACGTTAAGAGTTTTATGCGGGGAGAGGCTCCTCGTTCTCGTCCTCGTCCTCCTCCTCGTCCTCCTCCTCCTCCTCCTCCTCCTCCTTATCCTCCCTCCAGCTCAGGATCTCTCCTAAAGGTAAGTAATATTCATTAGAGCATTCCTTCTCTTTTCTTCAGTAATCTTTTGCGCATGGTATGTAATATAATAAGCTAACGTGGCTGTAGCCAAGATTACCCGGATGCCATACCATTTAGGCTAGTCATTTTTGCCCCCTTAAATTAATATCCTTGTTTAAATTTGGCGTCTCATTTGTATCGACATTCTGTATTTACGTCGTATAAACGTGTGTTGGTTGGTATTATGCAGATTCATGCTCTGATAGAATGAACTAGCTTCACAGTAGAAATGGAACGTTAAGATAAAACGTTACATTGGAATTTATTGCTTCAGATTTTAAAAATTTCAGCCTATGAATTAAAAGAACCGTATTAGACGTCATGCCGTTATGACTAATGTTATGTTAATGATAGTTTTACTATACTATATCATGTTATTTCTGGCTTTGTCCCGGACAAGACCAAGAGCAATGTTTATTAAGCAACGATTACCATTACTTAAGGTTAATAGTTTGTCTATATCGGTGACTGCATCGTTCAGTAAGAGTGTCGTTGATAAAATCGCCTGAACGACGGCAGCATCCTCGATAAAACAATTATTAAGCAGCTGATAGAAATAATGGACGATTATATGGTCATTCTAGAAATAGAACAGATATTGTTAGCGATAAAGACCACTATAGCAGAGAATGACGTTAAGATTACGAACACTTTTTGTTGTTCTGATAGAGACAGATAAAAGGATGGATTGCGGGGTTGTTTTTTAATAATGTACGTTTATTTAACATTTTCACTGGTGTTTTACCATACATCAGATGTCTTGGTTTTCATTTTCACATGTTGGTATTGCAGTCTGTGGAAAGGATATTAATCAAATCAATGGCCTTGAGCTTACTCAGGGAGTATATATTGAAAATGAGCATTGATTCTCGTAAGTAATGAGCCACTGATGAATCAAATGTTCATATAAAATCTTGAATAAGGTAGGGAACAGTTTCTTTTCATTATTATTGTTATACTACTTTTTTTTTTATCTCAGCCATCCTACTTAACTGGGTAGTTCTTATAGTGTGGTGTTCCGGGTTTCATCCTGCCTCCTTAGGATTCCAACACTTTTCTTACTATGTACGCTGTTTCTAATAGCACACTCTTCTGTATGAGTCCTGGAGCTACTTCGGCATCTAGCTTTTCCAGGTTCCTTTTCAGGGATCTTGGGAACGTACCTAGTGCTCCTATGATTAAAGGTACAATTTCCACTGGCATATCCCATATCCTTCTTATTTCTATTTTCATGTCTTGATAATTTTCAATTTTTTTCTCTTTCTTTCTAAACTACTCTGGTGTCCCATGGTATTGCGACATCATTGAATGATACTTTC
>NC_087210.1:35446946-35451946 GCF_015104395.2 Macrobrachium nipponense | reverse complement strand
TAAATAAATTTCTGACTCACATCAGGGTCGAACTCAGGTCTTTCAATTGAAAGACGAGACTGCTGACAACTAAACCACAAAAGTCTTAAAAGAAGCTTGAGCCTAAGTACAATTGTACCTAAAGCTTTACCTGGGCAGGCCTTGCATACCAGCAAGTTTTCCCTCACAATATATATATATATATATATATATATATATATATATATATATATATATATATATATATATATATATATATATATATATACATATACATATATTACTACAAGCATCCATTTTGAATCCTCTTTTTATTTTTATTTTCTTTAAGAAATTTGGAAACTAAAAGCCTCTGTGACTCTTAACCCACAGTAGCCTCCATTGTATCCCATTTCTCACACTTGTCTGTCGGTGTTGAATTACCTTTTTTCAGGTAATTAGCAAGATGAAAGGACCCAAGGACAGTCACGCTGGCCTGAATCAAGAGTGACTGGTTGTCTTTTCAACTGGTATAAATATGGCCTGACCTGGCCTACCAAACTGTGCTTTGCCCTACCCAGTTCCAGCAGTATTATACACTGTATTAAACCCTAACCAGACATAGTACTATACTGCCTGGAAGTGGTTTCACGCCCTGTGCTTCGACAGGCTGCTATCTCCAACTTTCCTCTTAACGCTGGCCTGGTTATCCTCTGATTGAACTTGTTATACCTGCAGTCCGAATTCTGCCCTGACGTCTGCATTGAACGCTCCTCCATGAGCCCATCTTAGAAGTTCTTATATGATGCTGCATGAAGAAAAGCTTCTGTCAGTCCTGTGGTGAAGCCTGCAAGCGACTCACTTCCTTCTGCCAGCGACACCTTGGCCCTGACAATGCCCAGCCTGTCCATGGCCTAAGGTACCTGAAATTGGAATTTGTTCTGTTAGCCCTTTACCTCCTTTTCTTAGCACTCATTCCCTCATTGACGGTAGAGATGAAAGCACCCAAGGAGAATCACACCGCCCCGAACCAGATGTGACCAGCTCTCCTTTCAACTGTTATAAATAAGGCCTGACCTGGCCGACCAAACTTCACTTTGCCCTAGCCAGTTCCTGTAGTATTATGCCCTGCATTACACCTAACCTGACACGGTACCATACTGCTTGGAAGCGGTTTCATAACCTACTCCTCGGTCCGCTGCTATCTGCAACTTTCATCTTGATGCTGTCCCAGCTAGCCTCTACCTGAACTTGCTATACCTACAACCTGGACTCTGCCCTGAAGTCTGCATTGAACGCTCCACTGTGAGCCCATCTTAGAAGTTCCTATATGATGCTGCCTGAAGAGAAGCATCTTTCAGTCCTTTTGTGAAGCCTGCAATTGACCCACGTCTTTCTGCTGATGCCCTGGCCCTGACTATGCCCATCCTGTCCATGGACTGAGGTAACTGATATTGGAATTTGTTCTGTTTGTCATTGGACTTGTGCATCAACTCTGACTGTTTCAACGTACTCTGCCAGTGCCAATCTTGGTTTGAATCCCAGGATACCAGCGAGAGCAAAGGCCCACTTACAGTACTCCATTACTTAATGTTACTCAATGTTGTTAGTCTTAAGTTCTAGATTCTTACTTTGAGGGTTCTTGTTTACAATTTGGTGGTGAATTTGCTATTGCTATCTTCTGATAAACCTTATAGAAATAATAATTCATTTGTAGATAAAATCATATTTACATTTAATCCTTGAAATAAGCTAGTGTGTTCCATAAAGGATACTTTTACATTTTTTTATATCCCTGTGTGCCCCCTCTAAGTCAGCTTCAGCGTGTTGGCACAAGGTGTAGATTTCTGAGCAGAATAAAAATTTACATTTCTCACATTTCCTTGAATTTTTCTTTCTCTTCTTGCTTGGCGGCTGCTATGTGCTGTTTCAACATCATGGCACTAAATTCATTGAAACAGCACATAGCAGCCGCCAAGCAAGAAGAGAAAGAAAAATTCAAGGAACTGGAAAGAACAAGGATCTCTTTCAATCATTCCATCCCGGCTGATTGGAAGGACTCGCTGCGACGGGATATTTACGAAAAACTACGTAGGACTACAGATGCCCTGAAAAGGAAACTCGACAGAAAACTAAAAAATCTTATTGATAGCAGTGATTGGACTAATTGTGCACGTCAAGATTGTGTTGTTAACTTATCTAGTAAACAAATAAGTGAAAATGTTGTGAGTGCGCTTGGATATGGTTTATCTTTCTTTGCAACAAGTAGACCTTCTGCTTTAATGATTGGGTCATCCCTAAGTAAATTTGAAAAATATTGTGATCTTCCTCAAAATCATGTCGACATGATTAAAGGTATTGTTTACGGAGCTGCCAATGTTAAGCATGAAAGTAACTTCCCTGCTCGCTATAAGAAAAGTTTGACCGATCTTAAAAAGGACAATACTATCCATATCACAAAAGCTGATAAGTCAAATAGTATAGTAATTTTAGATAAAGCTGACTACATATCACGTATGCAAGCCCTACTGGATGATGATGTGACTTATAAAAAACTAACAAAAAATCCTCTTGATCAAGTCATAAAAAACTTCAATAGCATAGTGAAAAGTATCCTTAAAGATAAAACAGAACTACTAGGCAAATTGTCGGTCAATTCTCCTTCGCTACCTTACTTATATGGATTAGTCAAAACGCACAAAGAAAATAACCCTATGCGGCCTATTATCAGTACTGTTGGTTCAATTTCATATAAACTCTCGAAATATATCACTAAGATCTTGTCCCCGTTACTTGGAACCATCTCCGATTCTCATATATATAATTCTCTAGATTTAGTTGATAAATTATACAAAATTTCTCTTTGCCCTACTGATAGATTCGTTAGTTTTGACGTATGTTCTCTTTTTACTAAAGTCCCTATAGACTCTATTTTAGAATATCTTAGCAATGAACTAACTCAGCATGAATTACCTCTACCTATAAGTCACATTATTTCACTCATGAGTTTGTGCATTTGTGACTGTAAATTTATATTCAATGGTGAATTTTATCAACAAATTTTTGGCATGGCAATGGGAAATCCTTTATCACCATTGCTCTCAAACCTGTATATGGAATTCTTCGAAAAACGCTACTTACCTAATATCATTCATATTCCTGTAAAGTGGTATCGTTACGTTGATGATTGTTTAGCTGTTCTTCCTGTCGGTATTGATGTAAATGATTTACTCTCTAAATTAAATAACCAGGTACCATCGATTAAGTTTACTCTAGAATTAGAAAAAGACAATTGCCTCCCTTTCTTAGACGTTTTGATACATAGAGAACCATTTCAATGTAAATTCAGTATTTATAGGAAACCGACGAACAACTTAACTTATGTTCATTTCTTCTCAGGCCACCATCTTAATATAAAAATATCAATTTTTTCCTCTATGTTTTTACGAGCATTGCGAATTGTCAGTCCACAATATTTGGATCAAGAAATTGAATACATAAGAAAAATAGGGAAAGATTTATGCTATCCTTCACATATATTAGACATTTGTTATAATAAAGCCCACAAAAAGTTTTATACTGAAAATAACACACAGAAAGAAAATTCTAAGAACATTCTCAGTTTGCCTTATTTTAACGGATTTGAAACCATTAAACCATTGTTAAAAGCTTTTAATGTCAACCTTGTTTCTTCCTATAATAACACACTAAAAAGAATGTTAATAAAAAATGGCCCCAGAGAAAGCAACAACATAATATATAAAATTCCATGTATGGATTGCCCTCATTCTATCTCGGACAGTCCAGCAAGGGCTTAGAAGTAAGGCTAAGCCAGCATAAATACTCTGTAAAAACTGGGCAAAAATCCAATGCATTATTTATTCATTTAAGTGAAAACAACCACCGAATTAATTGGATTGACAGTTCAGTAATTGCACGGTCAAGAGATGTCTTATCACGAAATCTTTTAGAATCTGCTTTAATACAACTTACTTTTCATTGTAATTTCAATGTTAGTCGTGGCCTTTTTCATTTAGACCCTTGTATCTGTAACATGTTTAAGAATGACCTCAAATATATAATTACTGACTTAAATAAAAATCAGTTGCCTTAGAGTTATTAAAAATTTTATTGTAATGTATGTCTGTCATGTTTTGTGAATATGGTTTTGTTTACCAGGTTCCGTATAGCTGTCACCTATAATCCTTTAATTGTCTGGAGATTGTATCTGAGATGATTGTCTTAAACCTTTAATTGCACCCTTTGTTTATGCTTGTTTGGGAAGGTTTCTTATCTTCCAGGTGTGTCGGATTCTAGGCACTAATCCTTTTATAATCCCTATCTGTCAGTTTATACGAACCTTCTTGTATTGTCTTTTCTCGTATTTTTGTCAGTATCTGCTCCAGTAAAGGGCTTTTAAGCCGAAAGATCTCGCAGACTCCTTCGTTTATTTTTCCTTCGTGGCATTTATCTTTATATATATATATATATATATATATATATATATATATATATATATATATATATATATATATATATACAAAAGCTAGGTCCTATGTCGTACCTCTAAGTAAATGGAGATACAATCCACAATGATGTAAAATCCTTTTGTAGTTTTATAGAATAAACATTTATAGTACAGCCTATTATCGCTTTCGACCATCAGCTGTGGTCGTGTTCACTAAAATGTGGTATATCGCCTCAAAGAACAGACTTTTCTTATGATAACATTTGAAACAGTAAAATTAGGTAACAAGCAAGCTAATTAACTATTATTATGTATGAAAAGGTGGTTTAGCCCTCGTCCTTTCTTCTTGATCTTCGTGGGGGAATGTTTTTCTTGCCAACTGCTTGTTATATGCTGGTTGAGTGGTTTGTTGGAGATATGACCTGTGTGGAGGAAACAAGAGAGGCATCATCATTGGCACATACATTCCTAATGTTTGAAATTTTCCTTTTTCTACATATTTCTTCACAAATAGCTGCAGTATCTGCAATTCCAGTATTTTCTGCTAGGGACTCGTTTAAGGAAATTAACGTCC
>NC_087210.1:35406946-35441946 GCF_015104395.2 Macrobrachium nipponense | reverse complement strand
CCCCCTTTGCCAAACAATAAACCATGCCTGATGATGCCTTTGATAGAAGGCAGTGGAGAAGGCCCATCGAGCAACCGACCCCTTCAATTAGGAATAATGGTGGGAAAGAAGAATTTATATATATATATATATATATATATATATATATATATATATATATATATATATACATATATATATATATATTATGTATATTAAAGTGGTAATTTTTTTCAATGTGTTACGTGACCTTATCTACGATAGAGCAGAGAAACATTGATAACAACAAAATAGAAATAATGATGGCGACAGTGACGTTGATAGACTTAAAACCAGAATTCCACGAGTTCAAAATTGTTACAGCTGAACGCTGGCTGAATTAATTAACCCAAAGGGAGTAACCGGCCAAGCCAGTCATTTGCAGCAAACTTGAAATCTTGCGTCGTTATCTTGTTGGGAGTAATATTTGTAATTGTACCTACTCTTTCTAGCATTTGGCATAACGTTTAGATGGGTTCTACCTGCCATTTTGATTTACCCTGCAAATTATTGTAAAGAGAATTACCTTAATGTAATCGGACTTGTTTGCATGGCGACCTTTTCTATTCCACTGATTTTTCTGACTCCAGGTGAGTCCTACAGTGCTCATTTTCCCATTAATATTACACATAGAGTCGTCATTAGGCCCCTAAGCCGCGCAGCAACGTAATTCTAATTAATTACATAGCGAACCACGACCTTATATGAAATATATATATATATATATATATATATATAATATATATATATATATATATATATATATATATATGTGTGTGTGTGTGTGTGTGTGTGTGTGTATGTATATACATACTATATATATATATATATATATATATATATATATATATATATATATATATATGTGTGTTATATATATATATATATATATATATATATATATATATATATATATATATATATACATACATATATATTTACATATGTAATTAATTAGAATTACGTTGCTGCGTGGCTTAGGGCCCTAATGACGACTCTATTTGTAATATTAATGGGAAAATGGGCGCTGTGGACTTAATTTGAGTCAGAGAAATCAGTGGGATAGATAAGGTTGCCAGGCAAACAAGTCCGATTACATTAAGGTAATTCTATTTACAATAATTTGCAGGGTAAATCAAAATGGCAGGTAGAACCCATTTAAACGTTATGCCAAATGCTAAAAAGAGTAGGTTTAATTACAAATATTACACCCAACAAGATACTGGCACAAGATTTCAAGTTTGCTGCAAATGACTGGCTTGCTAAATTATGAATGCTAATATCTTCTACGATAGGTAGATACGCTTGGCAAGTAGCAGAGGCATGGAATTCAGGACAGGAAGAATCTGGAAAGCATGCCAGGTTACAATAAAAAATACAAAGATTTCTCTCTCAAGAGCTACAAAAAATGCACTATGGAGGGAATTTATCATTAAACCAATTTGCAATAATGCACTATGGTGGGAGGAAGCTAATGCTTATTTGAATGGCTTAATTAATATATCTTTGAACAAGTCACAAGGGGGAACATGTGAGTACTAGGTATTGAACAAAGGTTTGCGTAGAGAGAAAAGAGAAATTTTAATATCGGAAAATAGTTAGTTTTTTCGTCTTAGAGAGATAGTGGCTGGTTGGATTTGTAACTTCTGGACGTACCTTAGCTTGCGTGTGCATATAGCTTGAGATGGGATGCAGACTTCAACCAGCGAAGGCTAACAAAGGCCGACCGAGGAGAGCAGTGGTTAAGGATTAAGGGTAAACCAGGGTGTTTACGGGTCACCTCAGTTCAAGCTCAGGAGCGGCATTGTCTGAAAGAGGCAAAAGCAGCCAGTACAAAGTTGTGGGAGAATAGACCAGACCTTGAAGCTGAGACTACCTAAGGATCCAACCAGCAGCCCATGGAACCCCCTAACATGCCTTTCTGTGGTAACGATTTCCCTAAACCCCCAAAATTGTACGATGCTAAGAGAAACGTGGCTGCCTCCTGCTCTATTTGAATTTATGGGAGGCTGGCTAGATGAGGCGAGGTTAAAATATGTAAGAGCTCCCCTTTTAAGAAGGTATTCACTCACTTTCAGGCATGAAGGCCTTGTTTAAATAAGTTCTTCCCATCTGCTAGACAGTTCCCTTCTCTGAATGAGGGTTTGGGGTGTTGCAGCTAACTGGAATGGCCTACCTAATTCATAGGTGGAGATGCTAAGTTTACAAATTTAATTACTAAGGTATTCTAGTCTAAAATGAAATATCTAATAGTCATCTGTGATGACAGGCTAACTCTAAACCTAGGTAATGTTACAAGGAAAAGTCTAAATTGCTACTATCCTAATGTCCTGGAACTAAATTAAATTGCCTTACATACTCTAAGCAATTGATGAAAGATTACATGATCATTTTACTAAAAATATTTGAAATTGAGTAACCTGAAGGGTTAATATGCTCACTGTATGAGTTAATGATTCGTGATGGTGATGAGTGATTAAGAGAGTACCAAGATGAAAATTGGATGAGGTGATTATTTGATTATTTAGAGGGTTAGTAACACAAATTCCTAGGGGTTAGGATGTTAGCCTACTGGGCAGAGATCAGGCTGGCTACCTTCTCTGGGTAGGTGCAGAATCACTCTTCAATGGACTCGGGCAAGGTATCTAGGGCACAGGTACCAAGGAGAGCGTGTGGCTCTTCAGTATTAGTGGGTGAATTTCTTGCGTCCCTTCTTCCTCTTCTGGTTCCTCCAGGACCTGGCTACACTAACCCTAGGAGGTGATGGAGGCACTGACTCTGGGGAAAAGCCAAAAATGCTGTCAGGAGCAGAGGCAGGGGTAGCCCTAGGGACTTCAGGCAAACACCCTACTTCATCTGCTGTGACAACCGTCGTAAAAGTAAAGCCTACTGCAGGGGAGGCCCCTACTCTGGCTGTTGCGACAGCCATCGTAAGGGTAAAATTCAGGTCTGACTCCTGGCTGGGCAGTTCCTGGTCGACCAGTGAAGGTGTAATGAAGCAGTCTACCGGAGGTTCATCCTCACCTGACAAAGGTGATAACGAAGAAGAATCTTGGACTGGAGGCTCGCGATGGGCCAGAATTAACTCTGAGGAGTTAGGCAAATCTCCTGAAGGAGGATCTCAGGCTTGATTAGGCTCCGGCGCTGGCACTAGATCGGAGCCAGGTATGGAGATTAAGGATAATGGTGGCTTGACGCCCAAGCTGGATGGAGCATGGCATTGCACAGTGCTCACAAGTGGCACTGGCAGCAATTTAAGGTCAGGCGTGCCTGACGAGGGGCCTGGGGGTGTCAAACCCTTCGGTGAGCCCGAGATGATGGGAGACAGATTCCTGTCTCTGGTGGAAGGTTGAGCCTTGTGGAGATGTAACATTGGCATTATATGCTGCTCTTCACTTGCTGGGGCACCCAGACCAATTTCTGGAGTGAGTATTATATTACAGGTTTTGCAGCGATACTTGATTGGGTCGGCCTCTTCTTGCGGTGAGGGGGGAACTCATTGGTGGTGGATGTCACTTGAGACCAGAGACTTGGGCCTTGGAATGCATGCTGAGTGCCCCTTCTGTCGACCTTGGTGGTGAGCAGAAGGTAATGCGGATGGTGGCACACTTGCCATAGTGGCAGTGCCCCAGTCTGGTGGCGCTGAGGTTGTGGATGCCTCCATGGTGGAGGTGGAGGTGAGGGACATCCTCGGAGGAGGTCCCGTCCCGACGGGAAACCTACTCCATGCCTAATTTTTCTTACCACGTCGAGGCGGTGAGGTTGAGTGCACCAAGGCGTGGTGACCTGCAGGACAACTGTCGGAACAGTCTTGGACTGTCCTTCGATCCAAGTTATCGTTCACCTGGTTTGCTCATGGCACTGATCAGGTGGACATGCCTGGTGAAAGGATGCTTTGGGCAACTGATATCCAGCAGAGTAGCGCCCTATATCTCCACAGTCTCTGCAGGAGCCCTTTGGCTGGGCTGATCTCCTGATGATGTCAGTTGGTTGAGAAGACTGGTCTGTAGTGGAAAAGGAGGTGCCATTTGGTGGTGTAGGAGGTTTCTAAGGAGGCTGGTAATTGGCAAATTTCATGTGGCAGCACTGTAATTCGGGGTGCCCCACCTTCCTGCAGAAGTTGTACGTCGGCGGGGTTCCTTGGTATCAGTTCTTTGGGTGAGCAGATCCGGAAAGATGACCGGGGGCCACTATGCATCAGTGGGAGGTTCTGTGAGATGGGATGAACATCTCCCAGTTGTCAGCAATGCAACAAGCTTCCATAAGTGTCTCTTGGGTTGCTTGTCATTAAGGTGCATGGAGAGTGGTCCAGGTACACACTGGTAGAGATCCTCCAGCATGATCCTGTTAAACAGGTCCTGGAACTCGGTGCATGACGTGGCATCAAGCCAGCACTGTCTGGACTGGGTCTTGTCAGTCCAGGCCCAACCAATTTCCTTTGCCTGACCTCGGAAATGCTGTCTCCATCTCTCCGGGGTAATTTCATACACCTTAGTAATTACCCGACGAACTTCCACCATGTTCCCTCACTGACCCTGATCCAGTGAGCAGAGAGTAGTTTTAGCTTTGGCGGCAAGGTGCTTGGCAAGCAGGGTGGCCCTCTCTGTTGCGATGGTGGTATAGTTGTCGAAGAGTGCTTCGACTTCTTCCAGCCATGCCTTGGATTCATACTCCGTCCATCTTGGAATCAGAACATTAATGCTTGTGATTGGATTGTGAGGCACAGTAGTTGTGGGGCTGGAAGCTTGCGAGTGGCCAGAGCTTCGGCACTCTCCCTATGTGCCTTCTCCAGCTCGAGCTCCTTCTCCTTCAGGGTTAGCTCATGCTTCCTCTCTTCTTCTCTTGCCTTCCTCTCTTCTTCTCTTTCTTCCTTTTCTTGTTGTAGGATGTTATCTAGCTGTTCTTTCAACCACTGGGTGAGTTCTTGTCCAGAATAACCTGCATTGCTACCCATGTTTATGAGGGTTTGGTGCAGCTCTAAAAACATGGTTCTGGTTGGTTAGGATGGCTAGGGAGAACGATCTCGTAATGTGGTGGTACTATGGCAGAGTGTGCCATGCCGAGGCCACACTGATGAGTGATCTTGTAGGCAGATATACAAATGGTGGTACTTGTGGAGGCCTGAGTCCTTGGTGGTACTAGTAGAGTGCTGGTGTGTTCTGTGGAACAACACGAGAATGCAGTACACTTAAATATACTGAGGGAAATGGCACTCTGTTCGAGGCAGAGTGTAAGATAGTAGGAGGAAAAGTAAAGTGAGTACTTCAGCAGCCTAGGTGATGACAATGCCGCAGGTTAGTGGCACTGTGAAATTGAATGGCCTGATATGCACTGGTGGTTGCTAGTCCTAGGACAAGTGGGGACTTCCTAAGGAAGTAATAGGTTGCGATGACATTCTATGTGCAGTTTGGCGCTTGCGGTATATGCAAGTCTTGAATAATGAAAATGGGGAAAAAACCACTTGCGTAAGACAAGTAACAATTAATTAAAAGGCTCACTCCCTGTGGCTGAAGTACTTGGTAAAAGGAATAAAAAGTTTGCAAGATTGTACGTAATGGACATAAGCGCGTACATAAAAAGTGTACTATGTGTGAAAAAAGACTCAAGAGAAGAAATCAAGTCTATGATACTTGGGCAAGTTAATAAATGTAGTTCTCTTGGCTTTTGAAGTAATGGGTTACCTCTCTTTCTCTCTCTCGGAGAGCGTAAAAAATGGTATGTGACAAACTTTGCTTCTTATTTTCAGTGATGATTTTAGATTAATATGATGCCGTAGCGTTGAATAATTCCTTTACTTAAGGTTGGTAGAGAATTGGTTTTGAGTAATAGTAACTGAAGACAATGCACTGGCATTGAACAATTATTTGTGTTATTTGGGAAAAGATTTTCTCTAGGATATTTGTGGTTTATACTGATGCATTTACGTTTTACCAATTCTTTTAATGTAATTTATCAAGCTTTACTTTTAATTTACGTAAAGTTACCTAGCTCCCTCAGTGATAGGTTAAAATGGTGGTAAGGATTTTAAACTGTATTAGCAAAGTATTTATTAATGAGAGGTTATGTTAAGGATGAAACGAAGTGAAATAAAACTTTCACTCAGTGAGCATGTGGACGATGCTAAGTGGAACAGCTGAGCCGAGTAGGAGTGAATGAGGAGGTGGCAGGGTCAAAGAGTGAGAGTCCCGCTTCCTGGCTGGGAACAGCTGATCTCTGGAGAAAGCGGAGTGTTTTGAATGACAAGGTGAGCTTTGCTCAGATGAAGGGAACAGCTGATTCATTGGTTGAAGCAAAGACCAGTGTTTATGAATATGACTCAATCACTGTTTTATTATTTACAGCAAAAGACTAGATTTTTTCTGGCAAAATGATGGATAGTAGTGTGCAGATTCAAGTTATTTACGTTAAAACATCACCGATGACTTTAATTTGCTTAAAATGCTATACTGAGGTTTGAAATGATGAGCAATGGTCTGTTACTGGTGGCTGGCAAGGTACGATTCATGCATGTGCAAATGACCTAAGAGAGTAGCCAAACGTGGGATGATTCCTAACGATTTTGAGCATGAATTCTTCTAATACTTCACTGACAAAGAGATTGTACACTTCCTTTGCTGTAACTGTATAGTCGAAAACACTCTTAGCTAGTTAACCTTGCTAACACATGCAATGAATTCCCTGGCAAAGCACCTTCTAGTTTCCTACTAGCACTTTGTGGCATCTAACTAACACTGGTGGTGGAGTTGTGTCGGCCTACCTACAACACAAATTCTTGCAGACTTTTACACTGCCACTGTTACGAACTCCCTTGAGGAGGAAGTCGTAACTGGTTCTTTTATTTTAATCTTAAATCCAGTGACAAAAACAAATCAGTATGAGCGAGGAAAATCAGAAAGACACAGGCAAAAATTTTCACAATATTTATTACACAATAAATATACGTACACTGATGGCTCACAAAAAGTAATAAATAGACAAAACACAAAAGGCCATCAAATAACTCAGAGAGTCACCTATAACTAAAGCTAAACCCTACTCATAGAGAAGAAACCAAATCTTAATCTTAATAAGGGACCCAAATAAATTTACCCACCACGCTAACCTATTACTAAATAGAAAGGAAAGAAGTGGAAGGACATACAAAAAGAAACAATAATCCTACCTAAGACATAACAATTTAAACCTTAATAAACTATCAAACACTTTAGACCATATAATTACACACTCTTTAGGGTGTATCTAAAAAATACACACAGATTGGTCATATGACACAGACCAGTACTAATACAGACGAGTCCATATATCGCTCAAAAAATGCAGTCACAGAACGTCACTCCCATCAGAAGAACTGCACTTCAAAACCGTTGGTGGATATACACACTTTAGTCTACGGCTCGCCAAAGATACAGGGGATGTTCCTCTTACCTGAGAGAAGACACCCTACTTGCTCCAACAAGGCCACTCTGGTGCTGATACAGTGGATACATCCATGAAAGACGAAAAAGGCTCTCGAGCCCAGAACCACACACAACTGCCAACGCCAAGATTTAAGACAGTAGGCCACTTAAATCACAGTTGCACGTCGTACTCCTACATGTAGCTTCACGTGCATAACTGCCTTTCACATTAAGCAGCAGCTCAATGACAGCAGATTTTGTTCTCAAGAGAACAAGCGAGAAATCTTCAGAATAGGACGTTATATATGTATAATCCACAACAGCAGACAGATCAGCAGCTCCAGAGTCCTCAACGGCCTTGAACTAGCCTCTAGAATACTTTGGGAGAGTCACAAGTCACCTCTCCTTACCACACTCCCAGTCACCATAAAGAAAAATAAACAGAGTTACAAATTTGGCAAGGAAGCAAAAACACTGAGGAAGGCCGCACTTCAAACTGCACTCAATAGATGGCGCCACAAAACTTAAGCTTTTTTTCAACCAAAGCAAATTAACAGTACATTTAACCAAAATGTATACTAACGTAAAACAAATAGCAAAATACCTAACTTAACTTAGTTTTACAAAATTGCAAACAATAGAAAAATAAAAGCCATCAGTGCAAAAAGGCAAAACAATGAGATTTTACTTTAAAATTACGTTACGGCCTGACAGCCACTAAATTCAACTTTTGTGCTATCACCTTACAGACTGCTATGATCCTAGCTAAAACGCTTCCTACATTAAACACTTCTTAACACTTCTTCAATTACTAAATGTACCTTAATGCTAATAATAAAGATAATACAAATAATGATAATAACCTTACCTTGTTGACCCTTTGTTCTGTGATCTTCCTCGTTAAGAGTTTATTTATGACTTGTAAAAATGTAATTTAGGTTTTTCACATTCCTGGTTCGTCTCTTCCCCCAGCCCAGTAAATGCAATGCAAATTTCTTTAGTAAACGCTAGGGATACTGGTAAGGTTAGCCACTTTTACATATAGGGTCGAGTTTCGCAATGACTCAATCACTGTTTTATTATTTACAGCAAAAGACTAGATTTTTTCTGGCAAAATGATGGATAGTAGTGTGCAGATTCAAGTTATTTACGTTAAAACATCACCGATGACTTTAATTTGCTTAAAATGCTATACTGAGGTTTGAAATGATGAGCAATGGTCTGTTACTGGTGGCTGGCAAGGTACGATTCATGCATGTGCAAATGACCTAAGAGAGTAGCCAAACGTGGGATGATTCCTAACGATTTTGAGCATGAATTCTTCTAATACTTCACTGACAAAGAGATTGTACACTTCCTTTGCTGTAACTGTATAGTCAAAAACACTCTTAGCTAGTTAACCTTGCTAACACATGCAATGAATTCCCTGGCAAAGCACCTCCTAGTTTCCTACTAGCACTTTCTGGCATCTAACTAACACTGGTGGTGGAGTTGTGTCGGCCTACCTACAACACAAATTCTTGCAGACTTTTACACTGCCACTAAATTCAACTTTTGTGCTATCACCTTACAGACTGCTATGATCCTAGCTAAAACGCTTCCTACATTAAACACTTCTTAACACTTCTTCAATTACTAAACGTACCTTAATGCTAATAATAAAGATAATACAAATATTGATAATAACCTTACCTTGTTGACCCTTTGTTCTGTGATCTTCCTCGTTAAGAGTTTATTTATGACTTGTAAAAATGTAATTTAGGTTTTTCACATTCCTGGTTCGTCTCTTCCCCCAGCCCAGTAAATGCAATGCAAATTTCTTTAGTAAACGCTAGGGATACTGGTAAGGTTAGCAACTTTTACATATAGGGTCGAGTTTCGCAATTTAATTAATTAGAATTACGTTGCTGTGCACCTTAGGGGCCTAATGAGGACTCTATGTGTAATATTAATGGGAAAATGAGCGCTGTGGACTTACTTTGAGTTAGAAAAATCAATGGGATAGATAAGGTCGCCAGGCAAACAAGTCTGATTACATTAAGGTAATTCTCTTTACAATAATTTGCAGGGTAAATCAAAATGGCAGGTAGAACCCATATAAATATTATGCCAAATGCTAGAGAGAGTAGGTACAATTACGAATATTACACCCAACAAGATATTGACTAGGCTCCCGCCTAAACACGTGACACAAGATTTCAAGATTGCTGCAAATGACTGGCTTGCTAAATTATGGATGCTAATATCTTCTACGGTAGGTAGATATACTTGGCAAGGAGTAGAGGCATGGAATTCAATTTTCAACTCCTCCACTACTAGTAGACAACAGTAGATTGGTTACTGAATCTAAGAAATGGTTGAACTGCTGAGGATGTCACTCTCCCTCATCCTAAACCTATGTTTACAAAATTTTCATTCTCCTTTAGGGATTTTAAGTGTTTTCATAATCTTGATAATTATGGGGTGTAGAAGATCATGATGGTGTCTTCCCTTTGCTTTTATAGGGGTTTCCAGTGTATTGTCTCCCAAGATTAGTAGATTTTATAGATTTTTTGGTCGACATGGTATATTTGAGCTCACGAGGTAGAGGAGCTAATTCCTGCCAAACTAATGAAGAACACCTCTTTTGTGCCTATGAAATTCTACAGTCACCCTGGGGCTCAGTAGTCGTCACTAGAAGCTTTTAGTCTAAGAGCATTAGTTAACCCCTTACGCCGAAGCCCTAAAAATCAAAACCTCTCCCGTATGCCGGGCCCGGTTTGGAGTGAGCGCGGAAGCGGAAAAAATATTTTTTTCAAAAAATCACAGCGTGCTTAGTTTTGAAGATTAAGAGTTCATTTTTGGCTCCTTTTTTTGTCATTGCCTGAAGTTTAGTATGCAACTATCAGAAATGAAAAATAATATCATTATCACATGTAAATAATGCGATATATGGTAGCAAAAAAAAATCATACATAATTGTATTCAAATCACGCTGTGCAAAAAACGGCCAAAGCTAACGAGTTAATTTTTTTTCGTTGTATATTACACTAAATTGCAATCATTTTGATATATAATACATTGTAAAACAATAAAAGCAACACCGGAAAAATATTATCACAAAATGATGTATGAATTCGTAACGCGTGGACGTAAAAAAACGTTTTTTTCAAAAATTCACCGTAAATCTAAATATTGTTCTAGAGACTTCCAATTTGTTTCAAAATGAAAACAGATGATTGAATATTACGATACTGTAAGAGCTTTAGATTAGAATTGCAGATTTCGACCATTTCGGACGAGTTAAAGTTGACCAAATGTCGAAATTTTTATATATATATTTTTTTATATGCATATATTTCAAAGATGGGAAAAGCTACAACCTTCAATTATTTTTTATTGTATTTTTCATGAATTTGCGCACATTTTGATATATGAAACTCTATAAAACGGCTAATATGAAAAGGAGCAAATATTAGGATAATGCGATGTACGCTTTTCGGAGACTTGCGGCCGCGAATCGGCGCCCGGAGGGAAGTAAATATATTTTTTAAAAATTCACCATAAATCACAATGTTGTTCTAGAGACTTCAAATTTGTTTCAAAATGAAGATAAATGACTGAATATTACTAGGCCGTAAGCGTTTTAGCTTACAATTGCGTTTTTCAACTATTTCGGTAGAGTCAAATTTGACCGAACGTGGTTTTTTTTTCTATTTATCGTGATTTATATGCAAATATTTCGAAAAAAGAGAAAAGCTACAACCTTCAATCATTTTTAGTTGTATTCTAAATGAAATTGCGCACATTTTCATATATAAAACTTTATGTAACAGCTAATTTTAAATGGTGCAAACATTTCGACAATCGCACAAAAAAAAATCCGATTTTTTTCGGAAGAGTTACCGCGCGGACGTAAGGAAAATGTTTTTTTTTTTCATAAATTCACCATAAATCGAAATATTGTGCTAGAGTCTTCCAAGTCGTTGCAAAATGAAGGTAAATGATTGAATATAACTAGAATATAAGAGTTTTAGCTTACAATTGCGTTTTTCGACCATTTCGGTAGAGTCAAAGTTCACCGAAAGTTGAAATTTTTGCACTTAACGTTATTTATATGAAAATATTTCAAAACCGATAAAAGCTACAACCATGGGTTGTTTTTAGTTGTATTGTGCATGAAATTGCGCATATTTCCATATATAAAACTTTATGTAACGGCAAATTTAAAATGGTGCAAACATTAGGACAATCGCACGAAAAAATTTATCGGAAGAGTTACCGCGCGAACGTAAGGAAAACGTTTTTTCATAAATTCACCATAAATCGAAATATTGTGCTAGAGACGTCCAATTTGTTGCAAAATGAAGGCAAACGATTGATTATTACTATAATATAAGAGCTTTAGCTTACAATTGCGTTTCTCGACCATTTCGGTAGAGTCAAAGTTGACCAAAGGTTGAAATTTTTGCACTTATCGTTATTTATATGAAAATATTTCAAAACTGATAAAAGCTACAATCATGAGTATTTTTTTGTTGCATTTTACATGAAATTGCGCACATTTTCATATACAATACTTCATGTAAAGGATAATTTAAAATGGTGCAAAAATTATGTCAAAGTGACGAAATAATTTCCGAGATGTGTCACTGATACATTTTAGTGCGATAAGAAAGAAATTCGCGCTTGCGCGCCTGCGTAGCGATTGTAAACAAAACAACGCCTTGATCCGTGAACTCCCAGCATCCCCCAAGGCGCGTGATTCAAAAGTTTTTGGCTGGTAGCCTATAAGTATTTTTCTGCGAATTTTTTAAAAAACTTTTTTGAGTCGACATATGATACGTCCATTCGGCATACGGGAGACATTTTGACTCGACATTTATCGTCCATTCGGCGTAAGAGGGTTAATATAGCCCCAAAACCTGGACATAGCTGGTAACAAGCTGATTTTTCAGGACGGATGCAGGAACATACACAGAATGACATACTAAAAGTCCCCGGGTATCCCCCTTATGCAACCTTGGAAATCCAAGATAGCGTCCAAAATGGCTGCCATTTCCCATTTTTTGCATAACTTTGCTTCTAGACAAAATACAAACATAAACTTGGTGTCTATTCCCATATTTTCAGGTACAAGAAATATAATCAAATGGGTATTTAGAAGATCAACAGCTTGTAAATAGCATAAGCCAACATGGCGCCCAATAAGGCCACCTATTAAATAATCTGAGCTTGAAATATGATACATGTATATTTTAAAGAGTGGGAAATCCAGCAGATGCATAAAAGATCCCCACAAAGCATTTCTTAACCATGACAAGAAAGGCCCTGCAGTATCTGAAAAGGAGTGTGTCCAGCATTTCCATTGGATCATTTCACAACTATTGGACCAGGCAGGAAGCCAAAGCAGAATGGAAAACTATGGGTGCAATATATCTGGCATGTGGCCCTTCTGCAGCATTTTATCAAAGCAGAAAGGACAGGAAAATGGAAAATGCAACTCAATTGTGTGAGGGAAATCATTCCCCATTTCCATGCAGCAGGGCATCTTAATTATGCCAAATCTGCTCGGTCGTACTTGCAACAGATAGAAAGGTTAGACAAAACCATACCAGAAGAAGAAAACCGACAATTCACAGAGAAAGGTTACTTCACCATACGTAGTTATGATTCTTTCTGGGGCAGCAACTTCTCTGATCAAACAATTGAGCAGCTCCTGCTCAAATCCCTGAAATGCTCTGGAGGAATGACTCATGGTCGAGGAATCACAGACAGTAATTTAACGAAGTGGGTGCATGCACTTCCTCTCTGTACTCCTGTGTGTGATGCACTGGAAGAGTTCACAGGCATCCACATTAAGACCTTCGCCAAAGTAGTGGCAAGAGATAACAAGGACCTCCCATGTCTTTGCAGGATGACTACAAGCTCATCCGCCTTTTGCTGGATACGATCCAGATCTTCTGGTGTCCGTGTCACCTGGAATTGTCACTGATACATTTGTGAATTGTGATAATGCTGTAGAGCTTGGTTAGAAGGCACCATCTGAAATGTCAGGGAAGAAGTTTACAAACATCACTGTGCGCTGCAGTGACAAGGTGAACCCAATTGGTGTAAGGATAGGACAGTCAAAATCAGGGGTCAGCTGGTGGGAGTTAATCCAACTCAATTATTCAGTCGGCTAACATGTGTCCTGATAATAGCTCTGAGATGGAAACATTTTTGGCTTATGAACAGGCTCTTCAGCCACCTTCCCTCTTTAAAGATGGTATAATGTGCAAGCCAGCAAAGAAGGCCTCAGGTGATGTCCTAAAATCATTTAGTGAGAATGCTAATTTACCAGAGAATGGACTATCCGTCTTGGATGGTGGTCATCCGCTTCGGTCAGTTGTTTGGCCACAACCATCTATGAATGCTGCTGTGTGCCAGACCTATATCTCATATGTACTTAAGCATTATGGAGCTCAATCCTCAATAGTTTTTTTACGGATACGGCAATGTGACTTCCACAAAGGCTACTGAACAGACATGGAGAACCCAAAAGTGCATTCTAGTGATATAATCTTTGAGGAAACTATGCCAACAACCACAATTCAAACTGCATTCCTGGCCAACAGTAGTTTTACTTGATATTCTACTTTAATTTGAAGCCATTACAAATTGCTAAATGACCATCAAAACAAGATGATATCAGGTTAGGGAATGAATTAAGCTAAGTCGAGATTCATTCAACTTTTGTTGATTAAGATATTTCACATTAATTTTGAAATGTACTATTTACTTGTAGTTCTTGAAGTGTTGCTTTGCAAAGTGATAATTAATTCTTAAAACTGAAGTTCACAAACAACCCCTTATATGTACGAGTAGCTAGTGTGTATTTCGATTATTTAGAATGAGTCATTGAAGAATTTGAGAAGTGACCTTATGTGTTTGTTCAATTAATCATCATACTGTGGGTGATATTAACATTATAATTATTCTCACAGGCCATACGTGTGAGTTAAGCTAGGAGAAAGAAGAAAAACTCCCTCTTAGACCTTTGTGGCTTCTTCTGAGGGAAGTGAATCATTATGTGATGACTTCTCCTGTTTCCTAACCCCCCCCCCCCCTCTCTCTTCTCCCCACCCCCCCTCTCTATCTCTCTCTCTTTCTCTCCAGCTGTACGATCGTCCTGATCCGTTTATTTTCAGTACAATACCTATGATAACTATACCTATTCCACGGTGGCAGCTTCGAGATGGCAACGAGGCCAAAGATTTAATGTTCCAGCGCATTCTCAAAAGCCATCTATGTTGCTATTATCATGTTGTGACTTTCGACGTACTTATTTTCGATTTTATTGACATTCCGTCAATGTGATGATCCCATAAGTTGAATGGGCTGATGACAAGAGATGCGATTACGGATTTTTATATCGTGTTACGCTTTGGAGGTTTTACGATTTTGTCTCTACCTGGGATTTAGAGAGGGTGAGGGAGATTAGACTGGGCACATTCTCCGTACCTCGTCCGAGGGTCCTTTATTCTCTCGGAAATTCGGAGGTAGATAGCATGCCTCTCTTTTTCCAGGCTGATGATATTACATCATTTCACTCTCTCTTCCTCTCCCTCTCTCTCCCTTATATATATATATATATATATATATATATATATATATATATATATATACATATATATATATATATATATGATATATATATATATATATATACAGCCACATTTGTGTGTGTGTGTGTGTGTGTATGGTCGGGTTATTCTCTGGTCTAAAGATTATTCTCCAGACATTTCCTATCGTCCTTTCTTTTCTCTATAGCTTTCCATCGTTGTTTTCTTCAATATAAGTCTTTGTACTTTCTCATTTTTTATTAGCACGATGGAAAGAAATATGCAACAATGAACACCTGTTCATGGTTTCATTCTAATATTTATAAGCTTCTCATTTTCTCTATAATTTTGATGTTCTGAAAAGGTTTTCCTTTTGGGTCTTTTTACTATTCTTTTGTTTGTGTTGCTTCTGGCTTCTCTCACATACTTGAAATCTAGAATGGTATGTGATATAGCTGTCCTGTTGCCCTATGATTCTTTCTCCTTCCTTCCGCATGGAAGGATTATTGTCCGATACTCCAAGCCCCTAAGTTTCTGGCCCCTTATGCCATTGAATTCATATCCTCTGCTATTGAGTAGGAATCCTCTTCTGAAAAGCCATTCTCTTTTTGCTGACCTCTGTTCTGACGTTTTCTTCGCCTTAGCTAGGGGATCGAAATAATAGGCAAATCTGTCATTCTTAGCATAAACTTTTGTTACTATTTTTGCTACTTGCATATGGCTGAGGAATGATGTACGCGACTGCATAGGCAAGTATTGTCAAATCTTACCCATATAATTCTCAATAATATCTGCTAAATCAACTTCCCTACTGTTTTATATAACTACTTTTCTCTCCTGGTGAAAACTTAAGCTAATGGGTACTCATTTTTGTTGTTTATTCTTCCGGAATTACAAGTGCTCTTTATATCTTTACACGGCATTTCCTTTAATCTCCATTGTGTTTTCTGCTCAAGAATTCTAATCTAAATGATATACTTATCGTTCCTTCAAACCTTTTCATAAGTAACTTGTTTCCTATTCATTTTCATCTTTCATGATTAATAAATCCAGCATCTACCCTTCCTTATGGAAACAGGCACTATTTCACCCTATCCCAAATAAATGCCCCGAATTTAAAACTTTAGACTGCTGTTACATTACCATAACATTCACTGTTTAGAACTTCATCTCGATCTTCATTTTATAAAAACTTCAATTCATCTATATCTATCTTTTGGGATCGCAAGCTTTCACAAGGTAAGATCCACTGAGATACCTTCAAGTATCCCACTGATGTTTACTAACTTGCAAGGGCCACACATCTAGCAAAATGTTCTCCAAAGTCTGCAAGACGTCTCTTTTGACAAAAATTCCTGAAAAATCTCTAAAGCACACCGTAAATGTTTCATATCATTGGTTTTTGCTGAAGTAAACTTTCTATTCGATTTGCAGAGTCGTTTCAAAGGGATTAATTTCCTTACTCACCCTATTTTTTCTTTTTGTCAAAGGCCTTCTTCAGTCTACTATTTTCATTTATGAATCTTAGATGATTTTTTGGCTTTTTCGTAACTTTCTGACCAGCACAATTCACAGCGTATATCGAATAACTCTAGACATCGTGACAAAATCTCTTACGTAATATTATGGATGCCATGGTCTTAGAATCTAATGATAGGAACCTTAATTAAACACTCAAGAGATATCCGCAATTTGTCTTGAATTGCAGGCAGCAATAATGGATAATGAAAACATTCTTTTGTCTAAATTACTGATATGAAATTCCGCCTGGCCTATTATTACCATTAATTTTATTATTATTATACTTTATTATTCTAAATCGTGGTGGGATACCATTATATTTTTTTGCTTAATACTCCGTTCGGTGAAATGCAGCTAATTTCACGAAATTTACATATTATCTATTACTGGTATTAAATTTTTATTAGCAAGCAGCTTTTAAAGTAATATTACTTCCTATGCATAAGTAAGAAAATAAAAGAGGCTTGGCAAATTCTAAGGAAGAGTTTGAATAGTATAACCAACAAATTCTTGAAATTACCGTAGTTAAGCCTACAATGGGCCTACAGTAATATGCCAAGAAAAGAAACTATCATTTGACAGTTGAAGAATGGCCACACCTTTCATGGATTTTGATGGCTGGGAATCCAGCCATTTTGTGATGTCGGAGTACCCTCTTGTCTGTGTACCCTCTTGCTGGTAGTCATCGTAGTGTTGTGAACCTTCTCTTTCATCTCCAATTGTCAGGATGAGGATGGGAGTCCCCATCCTTCTGTAAGTACCTAGTGGTGCATTTGGATTCGCCGAGGAAGTGCATTTGTTTCATTGTAAATTATTCTCTTTTTTTTTTAATCAAAAAATTTTCTTATAATTTTGGTTTATTTCCTCATGAAATTGAATTACTTTTACTCTTCATGTTATATAGTTATCTATCGATGTAGATAACCAATGTTGTTTGACACTAGTGAGAGAGAGAGAGAGAGAGAGAGAGAGAGAGAGAGAGAGAGAACTGTTCAAAGCATATAGAGAAAATGATATCACATGTTATAATGAAAATTATCACGTAACCAAAATGTTAGGTGAATCACACTCACATAAAAACTGCTGAGACAGAATGTAGTATATGTTAAATGTTCGTTGACAATACTTGAAAGGCAAACCATCTTTCTTTGGTGTAACTGCGTACCACCTAAATCCTTTTAGCTTGTACTGTTCATTTTCACATCATTATCTACTCTTATTCTTAAGATTTCCATGATGGTAATGTATGCCTAATGATTAAGGAGAACATGATTATTGATGCTTTATTCATTTGTTTTTTATCATATTACTATTGTTGACATACATGCTTTTGGTTTCATTTGTAGAGACTTGTCTTTGCCATCAAAACATTTTTTATCAGTTGACTACTTCCCTACTGTATACTAGAGGCAAAGGGAGGTTAGCATAGAAAATATTGGTTTAGGTTGATAGGTCTTCAGGTGAGAGTATTTTATTAGGTTCGCCGACAGAGAATATGATTTTATCACCTCAGTGAGGTAAATTGGAAGAGTTGCTTGCATTTTTAGCTGCACAAACTGCACTTACGAGCTGATTATAACTAATCTAATATTTAATCAGTGGCTGAACCGTAAGTATTCTTAAAAAATCACAGGTAGTAAAATCCCAACTCCCCCCCACCGAAAAAAAAGCAGACTGTATGTATATAGCTGAACATTTGTAATACATAAAAATATGTGGCCTTCAATCAGCTACTGTGGGCTTTTCCACTCTTAAATAAATGAATATATTATATATATATATATATAATATAATATATATATATATATCTATATATATATATATATATATATATATATATATATATATATATGTATATATATATATATATACATATGTATATATAATATATAGTATATAAATATATAGTTATAGTATATATATTTACTCTCACTTTTAGTACTTCGTCATTGATTCCAGTTACCAGAGGTTGTTTAATTTTTTTAAGTAGTATTAACAACCACCTTTAATTATCATAAAATAAGTTTCCTCCCTCAGGGTTGAGAAAGTGCGTTTTCATCCAGCGTAAACCTCTTATTATTCATGACGTCATGACTGGTCCTCATACAACTCACTCACGTGAAAGGAAAGGAAAGTAAGAGAAAAACAAAACGAAAGAAGACGATGAAATAGAACGAATATTTAGATGTTCCGTTCATACTCATTATTGATAGCTTTATCCCTTGTTATCATACATTTATTGCATCATACTGCACGCGCGAAAACGGAGTCTGAAAGCGCAGACAGTCTATTCATATTCTTGACAATAGACGGAAATAATCTCAATTTCTGGGTTTGCATCTGAGGCTGGCTACTTCAAGTGGGAGTGGTAGAAACCATTATACGCAACTATGCTCAGAAATCGCCGGATTTTGCAAGGCTGTATATATAATATATATAATAATTATATATATATATATATCATATATGATATACGGAATACAAATAGGAATATATCCATATATAGATATATTATATATATATATATATATATATATATATTATATATATATGTATAACTGAATCACGAAAGTTAGGAACGTGATAAATCCATAGATAAAGATAAATGCCACGAAGGAAAAATAAACGAAGGAGGTCTGCAAGATCTTTCGACTTTAAAAGTCCTTTACTGAGCAGATACTGACATAAATACGAGAAAAGACAATACAAGAAGGTTCGTATAACTGACAGATGGGGATTATAAAGGTACTAATCCCTTTATAATCACTATCTGTCAGTTATACGAACCTTCTTGTATTGTCTTTTCTCGTATTTATGTCAGTATCTGCTCAGTAAAGGACTTTTAAAGTCGAAAGATCTTGCAGACCTCCTTCGTTTATTTTTCCTTCGTGGCATTTATCTTTATATATATATATATATATAATATATATATATATATATATATATATATATATGTGTGTGTGTGTGTGTGTGTGTGTGTGTGTGCCTCTACCTCCTTGTCTGGCTTTGCACCTCCGCCGCGACCAAGGACCCTTCCTCACCCCTTGCGTCCCTCCTCTCATTCCGACTCCCACTTCCATGGCTTCTTACTTTTGTTCCCTAAAGGACAGAAGGACAGAATAGACGCAGACGACAATAAAATTCGTCGTAGGTCGCCAATGCAAGAAAAGGTGACGAAAGAACATAACAAAAGGGATCGAAATGAATTCAAGTCTGTGACGTCACGAGGGACGGAGGGGGAATCAGACAGGAAGGTGGGTATTTGTATAAAGAAAATGGAAAAGGGGGAAGTGTTGGCTGGGGGATCAAATGGTATGGGGAGCGGGTGGAGGAATCTCAGATATCTCACGGGTGGGAATTTTCGATTGATGATGATGATGTAATTCTCTCTCTCTCTCTCTCTCTCTCTCTCTCTCTCTCTCTCTCTCTCTCTCTCTCTCTCTCTGAAGTAATAAAACTTGTAAATAACAAGCAATACGAACCGCTTTTGATTATAAACTTGACTATGCAATAAACATATATTTTTGTTTTCCATTTCTTTTTTCATTGTATACTTCGGAACAGGTATGCGTAGCTGCGTAGGGGCTTGTAGCACTGCAGATATGTAAATAAATTTAAAGAAAGTAATAATGCACGGTGAAAGTTTTTATACAGCAACTATTCTTCAGCCTCTGCTCGTGTCATGGTATTTTAGGTAAGCGATGTCCCAGGAGACCGAATGATTTCGGTCTACAGGTCGAACCAGCCGAAGTACGGAGGCTACTGACCTCTGAGGTACGAGAATTATTCGGATGAAGTGATGCCATGAGTCCGAAGAATGAGAAAAGCTGTGGACAGGAAGTCTCGGGAGAAGGTCATGTGAACGAGGTGTGAAGCGGCTGATGCTTGTGGATGGGTACGAAAGTTTTGCTAAGGAATGAGAAGTGAAAATGGATGCGACTAAAAGATATTGAAACCAAGTAAATAGAACAAAGAAAGGTAGGACTGATTTTTTTAGGCATGGAACGATAAATATTACAGAGGATTGCATGTTGGGAGATATATATCAAGGAAAGTGTCATTGTTAAAGCAAAAGCCAACTCCTCTTCAGAAAAGTAAAGGACGAAAAATAACGTTGAAGCTGATGAGAAGATTATAGTTTGTGTGGCACGTGAAGTAAACGGACTGAAAGGTTGAAAAAAGTAGAAACGTAAAAAGAAGCTGGAAAAAAGTTAGCATAGGTGAAAAGCTGAATCGGTGGGTATTTAGCAGGGCTGATCATGTGGAGAAAGGTGAAACAATTCTGTACATAATTAGGAAATGCTGAGACGTTGAAAGTGTTGGGTAGTAAGTGTGCTTCTGTATCCAGTGATACTGACAGTACAAGCAAGATCGTGAATGGGGCAGTGCGTGTAAAAACTTTCAATAAACTTCTGAAGAGCCTTATTGAATACATGTTTAGCGAGATAATGTACACGTAATCTGCTAAGAAAATTCATACTTAATTAGAAAATTAAAACAAATAAAACAGTCAAGTTACCTCGTACTTACAGAATGTGGTGTATATATATATATATATATATATATATATATATATATATATATATATATATATATATATATATATATACATATATATATATATATATATATATATATATATATATATATAATATATGTATATATAT
Organism: Macrobrachium nipponense; assembly: GCF_015104395.2. Lineage (NCBI taxonomy): Eukaryota > Metazoa > Arthropoda > Malacostraca > Decapoda > Palaemonidae > Macrobrachium > Macrobrachium nipponense. The sequence goes on along the minus strand of NC_087210.1, from coordinate 35,420,760 downwards.
AACATATGTATATATATTTATATATATATATGGATGTATGTGTGTGTGTTTGTGTCACATACAGTTTTACACGCATTAAGCATTTTCAACCAAATTTGGTATGCACATAACTTAGCATCGCAGAATGAATATTGTGGGGGTAAGACAGCACTGACACCAAAGGGGGCAGGGTTTGTAGGGAGGGGGTGGGAAAGGGATGAAAATGAAAATAACTGAAAACTCTTATCAATAGTCTTTGAAGTCGCTGAGATTAATAATGGCACTCCGGATGTCCTTTAAATCCAAGTTCATCCCCAATAGAGAGGGAGGTGAAAATGGGTGGGAAGTGATGACATGTGAAAATAATTGAAGACAGGTTTTGGTGTGTAACCCATAGTTCTCAAGGTTGCTGAGATGAACAGTGACACTCCCGATGTCATTCAAGTCCAAGTTCAGCCCCAGTAGTGAAGGGGAGTGAAAAGGGGTGGGAAGGGGGTGACATAAAAATAGCCAAAAACAACAGATATTAGTATTTAATCCATAGTTTTCGAGGTTGCTGAAATGAATAGGGACACTCCTAACGCCCTTCAAGTCCAAGCTCAGACCCAATAGGGAGAGGGGGTGAAAAGGGGTGGGAATGGGGTGACATGTAAAAGTAACCAAAAACGAAAGATATTAGTGTCGATTCCCTATTTTTCGAGGTCACAGATGAATTGTGACACTTCCAATGGCCTTTTTAATTCCAAGTTCAGCCCTGATAGGAAGTGGAGTGAGACTGGGTGGTAAGTGGGTAACGTAAAAATAACCGAAAACGACAGATATTAATGAAGAATCCCTAGTTTTTAAGCTTGCTAAGAAAATAGCGACACTCCCAATGTCCTTCAAGTCCAAGTTCAGCCCCATTTAAAGGTGGGAAGGGGATAACATGTAAAAATAACTGAAAACAACAGATATTAGTGTCTAATCAATAGTTTTTGACACTACTTCGATGAATAATGACACTTCCGATGCCCTTCAAGTTCAAGTTTAGCCTGATAGAAAGCAGGGTGAGGGGGAGGGGTAACATATAAAAATAGCAGAAAATTTAATATGCCTTCGCCATTGATGACTGTACGCCCTTAATTTGGAGTGTGACTTCGGCTCAACAATGTAGGCTTTAGTCAGTGTGAAGGTCAGAAGTTTGACTTAGGCAATGGTGTCAGTAGGAGTGGCAGAAGGGGATGGTGATGTTTCATCATCAGAAGTCTTTGATATCTTTGCTGTGTGTTGGTGTGGTGTGGTCACCACTTTAGCAGGAATTGATTAAGGCAAGAGGTATGATTTTGAAATGTTTCTTTATTAACCCTTAAACGCCGAAGCGGTAAAAAAAAAAAATGCCTCCCGTGTGCCGGAGACGTTTCAGAGTGAGCGCGGGAGAGGAAAAAATATTTTTTTCAAAAAATCATAGCGCGCTTAGTTTAGAAGATTAAGAGTTCATTTTTGGCTCCTTTTTTTGTCATTGCCTGAAGTTTAGTATGCAACCATCAGAAATGAAAAAAATTATCATTATCATATATAAATAATGCGATATATGATAGCGCAAAAACGAAATTTCATATATAATTGTATTCAAATCCAGCTGTGCGCAAAACGGTTGAAGGTAACAAGTTACTTTTTTTTCGTTGTAATGTACACTAAATTGCGATCCTTTTGGTATATAACAAATTGTAAAACGATAAAAGCAACACAGAGAAAATATTATCACAAAATAATGCATGAATTCGTAACGCGCAGACGTAAACACATATTTTTTTCAAAAATTCACCATAAATCTAAATATTGTCCTAGAGACTTCCAATTTCTTTCAAAATGAAGACAAATGATTGAATATTACTATACTGTAAGAATATTAGCTTACAAATGCAGTTTTCGACCATATCTGACGAGTTAAAGTTGACCGAATGTCGAATTTTTTTTATAAAGTTGACCGAATGTCGAATTTTTTTTATATATATTTTTTTATATGCAATTATTTCGGAAATAAGAAAAGCTAAAACTTTCAAATATTTTTCGTTTTATTCTACATGAAATTGCGCACATTTTCATATATAAAACTCTATGAAATGCCTAATATGAAACGGAGCAAATATTCCGAGAATGGGACTTACGCATTTCGGAGATTTGTGGCGGAGAATCCGCGAGCGGAGGGAAGGAAAGTTTTTTTTAAAAATTCACCATAAATTTAAATATTGTGCTAGAGACTTCGAATTTGTTTCACGATGAAGATAAATGACTGAATATTACTAGACTGTAAGAGTTTTATCTTACAATTGCATTTTTCGACCATTTCGGTAGAGTCAAATTTGACCGAACGTGGTTTTTTTTTCTGTTTATCGTGATTTATATGCAAATATTTCGAAAATGAGAAAAGCTACAACCTTCAACTATTTTTTGTTGTATTATACATGAAATTTCGCACATTTTCATATATAAAACGTTATGTAAACGGCTAATTTAAAATGGTGGCAAACATTACCACAATCGCACGTATGATTTTTTCGGAAGAGTTACCGCGCGGACGTAAAGAAAATGTTATTTTTTTCATAAATTCACCATAAATCGAAATATTTTGCTAGAGACTTCCAATTTGTTACAAAATGAAGGTAAATGCTTGTATATTACTAGAATATAAGCGTTTTAGCTTACAATTGCGTTTTTCGACCATTTCGGTAGAGTCAAAATTGACCGAAGGTTGAAAATTTGTCACTTATCTTTTTTTATATGGAAATATTTCAAAATTGATAAAAGCTACAACCATGGGTTGTCTTTAGTTGTATTGTGCATGAAATTGCGCACATTTTCATATATAAAACTTTATGTAACGGCTAATTTAAAATGGTGCAAACATTACCACAATCGCATGTATGATTATTTTCGGAAGAGTTACCGCGCGGACGTAAGGAAAAAGTTTTTTCATAAATTCACCATAAATCGAAATATTGTGCTAGAGACTTCCAATTAGTTGCAAAATTAAGTTAAATGATTGAATATTACTAAAATATAAGAGATTTAGCTTACAATTGCGTTTTTCGACCATTTCGGTAGAGTCAAAGTTGACCGAAGGTTGAAATTTTGGCACTTATCGTTATTTATATAAAAATATCTCAAAACTGATAAAAGCTACAATCATGAGTATTTTTTTGTTGTATTCTACATAAAAATGCGCACATTTTCATATATAATAGTCCATGTAACGGCTAATTTAAAATGGTAAAAAATTATGTCAAAGTGACAAAATAATTTCCGAGATGTGTCACAGATACTTTTTAGTGCGGCAAGAAAGAAATTCGCGCTTGCGCGCCTGCGTAACGATTGTAAACAAAACAACACCTTGATCCGTGAACTCCCAGCATCCCCCAAGGCGCGTGATTCAAGAGTTTTCGGCTGGTAGGCCTAAAAGTATTTTTCCGCGAATTTTAAAAAAACTTTTGTATGTCGACGTAAAATACGTCCAGTCGGCACCCGAGAGACAAAAAATGTCGACGTAAAATACGTCCAGTCGGCGTTTAAGGGTTAATGAACTACAATTTTATTTATATGAATTGCTGGCCAATCAATGGCCAGGAAACTTACACAGCGCTGAGGCTGACAGAAATCCTCTTTTCATAAAACTCTACTAAATAAGATTATGACATGAGTTTATTACGACAAGTTGGGCCCATGTAAGAATTGCGCTGTGAAACAGAAACGTTTAGGAGAAGAACAAGCTATGTGACTGGACGACCTCACATTCCTTTTACTGTACCTTATTTCTAAAATGATGGCACCTTGTAGTCATACTAATGGGTTGGGGCGATGGTAGGGGGGAACTTTCACCGAGGTCTCATTAGACAGATTCACGCCATTCCCAGCTGTTCATGTACATCAGATCTTCAATGCAGCACAGCAACCCTTAGGTGATTAATGCCCATATCCTGCCCTTCTTGAAATGTATGCCCTTGCCCATCTTCCTTCTGCAGCAGACGGTTCTCCCAAATCAATTGACATCCTCAAGGCCCTCTGGCTCAGTGCCTCCCGATGTCAGTAAGGGCAGCACTCACCAATAGACAGTCTGATTGATCCCCAAGGAATGTCCAACACTTTGACAACAGACAACCTTACTGACACAACAGAGGCCGCCATGGCCATCAAATCCTTGCAAACTTTTAGTACAAACCTTCTTTGCCCATCCTGCCTTCAGAAACCCAAGTGCTCTGACTACATGAAGCAGCAATTACCGCCTTTTCAGCTTTGCTGATATCAAAGAACATGTGGCCCTGCAACCAAGAAATGCCTCCCAGGACGCCCATGACCAAAATAAATGTGAAACAGCTACGACCCCTCACAGTAGTCATAGCAGGTGCGTGTCCCTCAATCAGGGGCCATACTAATCCACCTAAATCTAACCCTAAACCTAATACATCTAATCCTATGTGTTCTACTAGGACTGAGTATTTAGTCACATAGGGAGATAGGCTTTAAAGGAGTGGGCAGTCAGGAGATGCAACTCAGTTTTCTCTCAAATTTCTGTGAAGCAGGACTATTTATTGACTCCGAGGATTACAGGCTTTGATTTCAAGTGGGCCCGCTTTCTCTCTGGGCAAAGGCTGGCCGGTAAAAAGTGGTTAGATGAGGCTGCTGTCTGGATAAAAGCAGTTAGAGGCGCCCGAATTTCTCTTTCTGGAGAGGGTGGGCTGGTAATCTGGGCCCTAAGCTATGCACGAGGTGTGGTCGCTTTTAATCAGTGCCGGGGGCCATTCAGCTGGGGAAACACTGTCTCCAGGTTCAGGTCAGTATTCCAGAATAAGAGGCTTATGGCAGTCACAAGTTCAAGAGAGGATAAGAAGCGACCAGGGAGAGCAGGAGATTTTAGGGGCAATTTTTCCATGAAAAAATTCAGCAAATGAATTTAATTAACTGAGGGTTATTAGATTTGTTTATTACAAATTTTTATTTTATTATTGAAAGGCAAGTTACCTTGAGAGTTAACTTTCGTAGCAATATATATTATGTATGTGTGTGCTTGAGTTTGTCATGCTTTACTTTCTAGGAAAATTCTTTATTTCAGATTCTAATTAAGAGGAACCTCTCTCTCTCTCTCTCTCTCTCTCTCTCTCTCTCTCTCTCTCTCTCTCTCTCTCTCTCTCTCTCTCTCTCTTTCTCATGCTCCATTTTCCTCATCTCGGTCAACATTTTTGACCTTCGTAATACATTTCCCGACTTCTCAGAAAAGTTGCTTTTGTGTGTTTGTAGATATGAAACTTTTCATAAAAAGTTGCCTCCTTATTGTTTTTTCTTTCTTTAGGCAAAGAGAAAGGGTACAGAAAGACATCAGAAGTTTTGGCAGATACGAGCTTTTCAGAAACCACGGTTTATGTGTTTGTTGCTCATATTTTATTTCTTGTTTTTTGCTGTGGTTTTTTTACTATGATTTTTACCCATTAATGGCTTTTTCACTCTCTTTCTCTCTCTGTCTATACATACATACACACACACACAACACACACACACACACACATACACATACACACACACATATATATATATATATATATATATATATATATATATATATATATATATATATATGTGTGTGTGTGTGTGTGTGTGTGTGTGTGTGAGTGTGTAGTTAGAAGTTGTTCCGACTATTCTTAGCTTTCTCTAAGACTAATCTACATTCACAATGGACTGAGTTACCTCCTATTAAATAGCAGAATTAAATAGCAGAATTCAGCCAACAGATTATCGATGAACAAGAACCGAATTTAGGACCAACAGGTTCGACTGCGGAGGAGGATGGAAAGAAATCCAGTTCGATTACGTTGGGCACTGCTAGCTTCTCTTATGATGGGGTGGAGAGGGGTGGAGGAGAGCTTTGCTCGACGAACTTTGTTCGATGTGACGTCAGAAGCGGAGAAACTGCGGTAAAGTTCTGACTTTTCCCGCTGTTTCTCCGCTTCTGACGTCACATCGGACAAAGTTCGTCGACCAAAGCTCGACCGTGTGGACGGGGCCTTAGAGGATCCAGGGAATCCGAGACCAGCTTAGTTCACAAATGTAAATTCAGAGTAAAAGTACAAGTCCCCTAGTGTGAGGTGTACTGGATGTAGGAATGCAGGAGACCTCCTCTAAAGCTCTGGAGTGGCAGTAGCCTGGAAAATTTATTAATAATTTTTCAAAACAACGAAGTATTTAGCACATTTAAAAAACTTTTAAATTTCATGTTTGGATCTTTTTTCGATAATTTTTTGCTGAATATACCATTTCTTATTACGTAACTTCATTGTGAATCGAGATTATAAACAAGGCCTCGACAATGCTGCTATATTAATTAATTTCTATGCTGGCAGCTGTTTTCAACGTAGTTCATAAGGAAGGCTTTCCTTTTTCCTCCGAAGTCGAAGTTGCAAAGTACTCTGGTTCTGGTTTTAATTCTTCTTTTTCGATACTTGTCGCCTGAATTCAGCCATATATTAGGAAGTAATCCTATTGTTAATACGCGTAGACTAGCTATGGAGAAGATCACGGATGGTCAGAACTGTTGGTTAAGAATGAATATATTTTGTAGGACTTTACCAGGTTTGTCCATCCCTCCTGACACTGAAAGATATATATATATATATATATATATATACATATATATATATATCATATATATATATATATATATATATATATACTATCATACATACATACATACACACATACATACATACATACATATATACGTATATATATATATATATATATATATATATATATATATATATTAGCTTGATGATAAATAACAGTGCCAAGACCATGGAAGAACATTCTTTATTTAACGAGCTTTCGAGGTTCAAAACCTCATCTTCAGGCTGAAAAAATGACAGGGATGAGAAATCACTAAAATTTACATTAAAATTAATTGTCTTATTAAAAGCTTCAGTAAAACATAAAATAAAACGAACATTACATACATACTAAAATTACGATAAAACTAAAACCAAAACGCAAAACATACAAAAACAGAAATAAAAATGAAATAATATGAAAGGTAAACAAACTACCCTCAAAAATAAAATGGCTAACGACCCACTTTGTGTACCTACTATGAAACTATATGATCGCTAGTTGAATACCGGACGAGTTGTTGTTCAATTCCGGTTTCATTTTCTTAATAAACAGCGACTCTGAAATTAAAAGGTCCAGTCTATTTGAGCAAAAAGACAGTACTCTAAAATCTAGGTGAGTGAAAGGATGGTCCTGTGCTAAACTGTGTTCCCTTATGGCAGAAAAAGGTGGTTTAGAAAGAGGAAACCTAGTTCTAACGGAAAGACCTCTGTGTTCCAAAATTCTGTGCCTAAGCCAGCGGGAACTGGATCCCACGTATCGCAGAGCACACTGCGAACAGGTAAACAAGTAAACGACACTCGAATTAAGGTCCACAGGAAGAGCAGGCTTCTCCCTCAAAAGTGATCCTACAGTAAAAGGGTTAGTAAAAACAAACCTGAAACTAACTTGAGGAAAACTGTGCTTAAGTATTTCTTGTAACTTTTTTCGTACCAAGTAGCTACTATGACCAAGGAAAGGCAATTTAATATACTTTACATCTTTACTAGCAGTTCTGTACACCGGTCTGGGACAAAATTTCTCATCTAGAAAATTTTTCAGAACTTTGTAAAAGACAAATACGGGATAAGAATTTTCGGAAAAATAATTCTGGAGGAAGACCATGTCTTGATGAAATAAATTAAAATCACAGCAGACATTGTAAGCTCTATTTATCATAGTACGTATTGAATTAATTTTAAACAACTTTGGTGAAAAACTAAGATAATTTAATCCCAAGCCAGTAAAAGTACTTTTCCTATAAACGGAAGTCTCAAATTTACCTCAGATTGTTTCATGGGTTATTGTGAAAAGATTTGGATGTCTGAATGCCCTGTTGCTTTCAAACCGTTGTATTATCGTAGGTACGTGGATGACACTTTCCTTGTGTTTAAGGAACGTTCACACGTGGATTTATTTTTTGAATATTTTAATTCTCGTCATCCTAATATTACTTTTACTTGTGAGACAGAACAGGATAATATGTTGTCATTTTTAGATGTTCAGGTACACAGAAATAGAGGTAAATTTGAGACTTCCGTTTATAGGAAAAGTACTTTTACTGGCTTGGGATTAAATTATCTTAGTTTTTCACCAAAGTTGTTTAAAATTAATTCAATACGTACTATGATAAATAGAGCTTACAATGTCTGCTGTGATTTTAATTTATTTCATCAAGACATGGTCTTCCTCCAGAATTATTTTTCCGAAAATTCTTATCCCGTATTTGTCTTTTACAAAGTTCTGAAAAATTTTCTAGATGAGAAATTTTGTCCCAGACCGGTGTACAGAACTGCTAGTAAAGATGTAAAGTATATTAAATTGCCTTTCCTTGGTCATAGTAGCTACTTGGTACGAAAAAAGTTACAAGAAATACTTAAGCACAGTTTTCCTCAAGTTAGTTTCAGGTTTGTTTTTACTAACCCTTTTACTGTAGGATCACTTTTGAGGGAGAAGCCTGCTCTTCCTGTGGACCTTAATTCGAGTGTCGTTTACTTCACTGTTTCTCAACCTTTTTCTGGTGGTGGTGGCCCCCTTCAATCCAGTGCAAGTTGTTGTGGCCCCTCCATGCCAACTCTGAGTTCTTACCCCCCCCTCCCCACACACACACACACACACACCCGCCTTCCGTCCATCACCTTAATACGCCTAGGGAAGGTATATTAATGGTTCTAGTTTGAGTAGTACCATGTACTCAAAACACTAATTTCAGGCATGAATCAAATACCAATATTATTTGGAAAAATATTTTATTTGAACACTTATCTATTTACAAAAGGAATAAAAAAACAAGGAATACATGTAGGTACAATTGGCTTTATCTTGAAAGGTTTCAGTGGGATCCCTGTGACTGATGCAAGGCTGCCAACTTGTCAATGATTGGCTTGAAAGCTGTCAGAGAGAGACGTAAATCGCCTCTTTTTTCTATGTCAAGGCGATTTCGTGTCTTTGACAGCAGGTACATCACCCGACTGAAACCAGTCTCAACCAAGTAAGACGTGGGAAAGGCAAGTAAGAGCAACTTCACATCTTTCCAGAGTATTGGGTACTTCTTATACACATCTTGATTCATCCACAGCTTCTGGTGTCCTCCACGCTTGAACTTGCTTGAGCTGTTGTGTATTTCTGAAGTTCAATGAGACTTTCTTGTAGGGTGACATCAACTTCAGATACATCAACAATGAAGGGATCCACAAACCAGTGTGGCACAGTCATTTGGAGTAGGTCAGAGAAGCGAGTGTCCATATCATTATGCAACTGCTTCAGATGGTCAACATACACTGCTAGGTCATCATCAAGCAGATCGGTGGATATAACTGCTAAGGAAGGAAACTGTGCAAACTCTCGTCTTCCAAGGTTCAACCAGAACAGCTTGAGTTTCCCTTTAAATGTAGTAATTGCCTCCTTGCAGGAAAACATGGTGGAGTTATTTCCTTGAAGCTCTTTGTTCAGAACATTTAGCTTTTCAAATATGTCAGACAGGTAGAAGATGTCACTCTTTGCATCAACAAGTTTTCTGTCCATGTTTCTTGTCCCACTAAAGAAAGAGATAACACTGTCCCAAAGTGCAACAAAACGGTTCAGGCAATTACCTTTAGAAAGCCACCTGACTTCTGTGTGCAACACAAGTTTTTCAAATTCTTCATTGTTCTTTTCACATAATTGCTGAAAGAGGCGATCTTTCAGTGCACTACTTTTTATCAAGTTGACAGCCTTGATAACATGCCCAAGTGCTTCATGAAGACGTCCTGCTAGGTTTTTGGCAACCAGGTGCTGCCGGTGAACAACACAGTGCACACAAACGACATTAGGAACAGCTTTTTTTAAGTAAGCACTGAATCCCCGATACCTTCCTATCATAGCAGCAGCGCCATCTGTTGCACAAGCCACAATGTTCTTGAGTGGAATGTTGTTCTCCTCAAAATAGACCTCAAGTTTTTTGAAGATGGATTCTCCTTTAGTGTCAGTCGTTAATTTCAATGCGAAAAGCATTTCTTGACATATTTCATCTACATCAAGAAACCTCACAAAATGCCATCAAAAGAGCAGAATTATCAGGTAAAGTTGATTCGTCGAGTTGAAGCGAGAAATCATTCACCTGCAGTTTTGAGATTAATTGGTTTTCAACATCAGCTGCCATCTCATCAATACGGCGTGATACTGAGGAGTTGCTCAGAGGAATAACACTAGTTACCTCTTGTGGACTCTGATTCATGACTGTTGAAAGCACTACAGCCACTGCCGGCATGATCAGAGATTCACCGTTTTCAGTTTGCTGGGACGCATACTTTCATTTGAGAGTGAGGTCATACACAGCAGGCACATAGGCATTGTAGTATTTTGTGGAGATTCAATGAATCCAAAAGCAAGATATTCGACAGAATACTGTCTGCATTTTTTCTTAGCTGGACTGGTCATGCTTATCTAAAATAAAAAACAAACAAAACTCATTAAAACTCAGTACCGCTATTATTGTCTGGGAAATCATTGCCCTCCACATATTCAAACAAGCAAATAAAAAAGCAAAAGTTATTAGCCATAAAAGATACTCTTACCCCTCCCTCAATAACAAATAAAGTGAATAGATAAATAAAATTCATGACAAGTATGTGTGTGTGTGTACTGAGTGTACATGAAAGAGACTGTGTATGTAAGTATAAATGTATGTTTGTACACTGTATGTAAGTATAAATGTATGTTTGTATGTACATACGTATGTGGATATAAAGTTATCTTTCACAAACCTCTTTGGTAGAACTTAAATCAAGTCTCTTCCTCGTAAGTCTATGTTAAACTGAAAGACGGATCTATTATTGAAGAAGAAACAATATAACGGTATATTATAACCCATATACCGTTGCTGTTAAAAAAAATTGTTTATAAACATCTTAATGGTTGTCGTTCGGAAGTTTACCAGTCAGCATAATCTTTGATAGTTCAGTCTTTTACCACTCTGCCTGCTAGAGAGAGGGAGAAGAGAGAGAGAGAGAGAGAGAGAGACGAGAGAGAGAGAGAGAGAAAGAGAGAGAAAAGAGAGAGAGAGAGAGTTAATGGTTTTTGTCAAGGGTCATAGTTCAGCCTTTTACCACTCTGCCAGCTAGAGAGAGAGAGAGAGAGTGAAGAGATTATTGAATATTTCACTGCCTGCAAAAATTACCTGGTATATTGAATTGAATGATTTTCAAACTAAACTCAAGCATATTAATGATTTATTTCAAAATATTACACATTTATATATTTTGTGGGTCCTAAATTTTCTGTGGCCCCCCATGGCCCCCCATTTTTCAAATTTTGCCTTGTGGCCCCTGAAAAAATCTCATGGCCCCCAAGGGGACCATATGGCCCACGTTGAGAAACACTGGTTTACTTGTTTACCTGTTCGCAGTGTGCTCTGCGATACGTGGGATCCAGTTCCCGCTGGCTTAGGCACAGAATTTTGGAACACAGAGGTCTTTCCGTTAGAACTAGGTTTCCTCTTTCTAAACCACCTTTTTCTGCCATAAGGGAACACAGTTTAGCACAGGACCATCCTTTCACTCACCTAGATTTTAGAGTACTGTCTTTTTGCTCAAATAGACTGGACCTTTTAATTTCAGAGTCGCTGTTTATTAAGAAAATGAAACTGGAATTGAACAACAACTCGTCCGGTATTCAACTAGCGATCATATAGTTTTATAGTAGGTACACAAAGTGGGTCGTTAGCCATTTTATTTTTGAGGGTAGTTTGTTTACCTTTCATATTATTTCATTTTTATTTCTGTTTTTGTATGTTTTGCGTTTTGGTTTTAGTTTTATCGTAATTTTTAGTATGTATGTAATGTTCGTTTTATTTTATGTTTTTTCTGAAGCTTTTAATAAGACAATTAATTTTAATGTAAATTTTAGTGATTTCTCATCCCTGTCATTTTTTCAGCCTGAAGATGAGGTTTTGAACCTCGAAAGCTCGTTAAATAAAGAATGTTCTTCCTGGTCTTGGCACTGTTATTTATCATCAAGCTAAGATTTCCAAGTAGCCGCCCAATTACTGAGACTATATAATATATATATATATATATATATATATATATATATATATATATATATATATATATATTATATATATAATATATATATATATATATATATATATATATATATATATATATATATATATATATATAATTAGCCAACATATATTTTTATATACAGTGTAATCAATGTTATCTGGATATCATTATTTTAAGCAGATCCTATTAGCATAATGCGTCCTACTTATTAAGAGAAATCTGACCAGCAATAGAAGTAAGGAGTCATTTCCCGTACTAAATGAACGTCGTAATTTAATGCCTTCTAATTTCAGAAATTTAGAGCACTGACGTTATTAACCCCGGATGACTCGCTTTGCTGCTTCACACATGACACTTTTACCTGCAGCCATTTCGGCAGCGCAGTTTCTGGAGTTTTCCATTCTTCTCTTTTCTTTTATTTCCTCTGGTATCTAATGTGCTGATTACCTGCACCAGCATATCTCCACAATTTTAAATCTTTATAGGTTCACTTTTTCACTCTGATTGTTTATACATTAAAGTCTTTATCTGAATACCAGACTTTATGCAGTTTCTCTTGCTTTTTTTTTTTTTTTTTTTTTTTTTTTTTTTTTTTTGTTTTTTTTTTTTTTTTTTTTTTTTTTTTTTTTTTTTTTTTTTTGATTCCGCTGAGTGCTTGATTACTTAACTGAAGGAGCTATACTACAAAAAAGTGATTGATTTACTGACTGAACCTTTGTCCTTTACCACTTGTGTCACGTGTTTTCTAAATATAGTGTCATTAAAAATCCCATAAGATTGCATTTAAGGTGCTTTGAGTAAGTTCTTTACCCGAAATGATAATAACGATATATCAAAATGGATTTCTAACGTGAAAAGTGGATCAATCTGAGGTTGGAAAATGACCTTATACCGAACACCGAATCCCCTGAGGTATTCACTGACTTTAGTATTTATACATATAACACTGACCTCATAATTATAGCTAAAAGGCCTTACGGAACATAATAGGAGGAGAATAGATATAGCAAACACCTTACTGTGGAATGTCATGCTGATAGTCAGAGGTCGTTAGATTACTGCAAAGAGAATTTGCTGATATAAGCAACCAACTATGACTTCCCATGCTCTGCTGATAACGGAAAGCGCTTGGCGAAAGTAAATGTTTATGATAATAATGTAAGCACTGCTATGAATACAGAAACATAATACAATTATTGGCAAGAACTGTAAAAAGAAAAGAATGATGAATTTCAATAGGACATTATTTAGAGCCAATAATGAACTCTTAACGAAAGACAAAAAACTTACGCTGATAACAGGAATTGTACTATTCTGGAGGAAAAGTCATGTTGATACTGAGGAGTAAACATAGTTGTTGACATCCGATGTTATATACGTAGAATACAATTATTTTGTTGAAATATTAGAATAAACAAATAGATTATACTTATGTTTTTAAATAACAAATAATGGTACTGAAGGGGATAAGTGTTTTCAGAAGACAGTATGAAACCTTAACGTAAAGAAAATAGTAAGAGTTTGCCATTGTCATGAATATTTGGTATTTAAAATTTATTCAAATGAATATGAGAGATAATGTCTTGATACCTAATGTAAATTATTGAGCTTTGTTCATAAAACTAAATAGGAGCTTATAGTAAGTGGTTATTAGGGTCATGTGGGTTACTGGTTTAGTTG
>NC_087210.1:35399446-35401946 GCF_015104395.2 Macrobrachium nipponense | reverse complement strand
GGCAAATTTTTATCATTTTTTAAGAATTTAGACTGAGAAAATATAGGAATGAACATTGATGGGGAATACCTTAACAGTACAAGATTTGCTGATGACACAGTTCTACTCAGTGAATCAGGAGAGGAATTACAAAAGTTGATAGAAGATTTGAATAGAGAAAGCAGAAATGTAGGAATGAAAAGGAATATGAGTAAAACTAAGATAATGTTCAATGAAAATGCAGAGACAACAAATAAGGGTTATGGACGAACCTCTACAGAGTGTTTATGAATATACGTATTTAGGACAGACATTAAGTGTTTCCCCAGGACATGAGACCGATATTAAAAGAAAGATAAGCATGGGATGGAGAACATTTGGTCAACAAAATGAGATTATGAAAAGTAAAGGCCACTTTCTCTAAAAAGAAAAGTATTTAATCAGATGCTCCTACCAGTATTAACTTATGCGTCAGAAACTTGGAGCCTTACTAAAGCATTAGAACATAAACTAGTTACAACTTTAGGAGCTATGGAAAGAATAATGATGGGAATAACACTAAGAGACAGAAAAAGAGCAACATAGATACGAGAACAAACTAAAGTAGTGGATATTCTAACAACAAGTAAGAAAAAGAAATGGACGTGGGCAGGACATATAATGAGAATGGACAAAAAGAATAACAGAATGGGTCCGTAGAGATTGCAAACGAAGCAGGGGGAGGAAGAGAAGACGATGGATTGGCGAGCTAAGAAAATTTGTGGGTATAGAATGGCACAGAAAGACCATAAACAGACGAGAGTGGAAGGACATTCTGAGGCCTTTGTCCTGCAGTGGACTAACAACGGCTGATGATGATGATGATACACACACACACACACACACACACACACACACACACACACACATATATATAATATAATATATAATATAATATATATATATAATATACAATATATATATATATATATATATATATATAAATATATATATATATATATATATATTATATATATATACATATATATAAATATATATATATATATATTTTATATATTATAATATAATATATAGTATATATAATATATATATATATATATTATTATATATATATATATATATATATATATATATATATATATATATATGTGTATGTAACATAACAATACATTACAATACATAATATTATATATATAATAATATATATATATTATAATTATATATATATATATTATATATATATATATTACATCATACATACTATATATATATACCATATAGTATATATATATATATTAATATATATATATATATATATATATATTATATATAATACATACATACATACATTACATATATATATATAAATATATATATATATATATATATATATAATATATATATATAATGTATAAATATATATGCTTGCTTCTTTGTTTATATCTTTATATCAGGGAGAGAGAGAGGGAGAAAGAGAGAGAGAGAGAGAGAGAGAGAGAGAGAGAGAGAGAGAGAGATAGACTGGGTTTATGCTCTCTGACTTAGGCTAAAATGTCAGATTATATAAGTAACAGTAACACGAAGAGACTGGAATTTTGTTGGTGCTGATACGATTTGATTTTTTCTGACTCGCACTGCTTCACTGTCAGCAAATATGTTAACATGTTTCGTGTTGTTGATCTATCTGATGTGGTTACTCAAATATATTTACTGTTCTGTCGAATTGCATGACCCATTTTCTTCTATAATGTATGATTCAGATCGGGACATACTGTGGATAATCTATAGCTGCGATCGTACCGAAATTTGTTTGACCCGCCCTCTCTTAACTGCAAAGGGAAAACTGTCTACTGGCTAAAAAGAAGAATAAATAAATACGCAAAAATGTTTAAAATCATACCTACGAACAGCTGTAGCATATTTAAGCATACACACTGAGTGTGTTTAATAATTTGCAGGTTTCCCTGCTGCATAATTGCATAATCTGCCTTTCAACAGAGACTGGTCACAAAATCACAATACCTCGTGTGATGGATTTTAATGACCTGGTTGATTGCTAAATTAATCGGTTTTCTGTTTTTCGCTAATATTCTAGGATATCATATCAATGAATGACCTTTATTCCGTGTCTCAAAGAAATCGAAAAGAAATTATCTCCAATTCTATTTTCTGTGATTGAAAAAACTATCAAATATTACTCCCGTATATTCCCCGAATTCAAGCTGATAATTGTAAGATTAGTCATACGAGTGACTTTTCATACTTATTCCTGAAATATCGTCCCATATTCTTTTTAGTGACTGTAAATTTGTATAGAATGAAGGGAAGATCATTCTAATAAGAAGGCGTAAAATAAGTTAAAGATAAATTTGTCCAGTTGCATCTTCTGTCTTACCTACGTACCAGCAAACGCGGAGCATTGCCCCATATCCCGGTAAGAATATTTCCCTTTCTTCAGAGATTCGGTACTTCTACTAAAAGCCAAGATGAAACGACTGCCGCAACTAAGCCTGCTTCACAA
>NC_087210.1:35389446-35394446 GCF_015104395.2 Macrobrachium nipponense | reverse complement strand
CATGCTAATAAATTGACTCTGATTGCAATGAACTCACTAAAGAAAATCATGTTAAAAAACTGTACATTTCGTGAATAAAAGTTAAACTTCACCTTTGTTTATATTACAGAATATATCCTCGTTGAAGTTGTATTCAGTGTATATCTGAAGTTCTCAAATTATATCAAGAATAAAGAAAATCTTGAATTCACTGATGATTCGTCTCCTATGAACAGTAACAGACTACCAAGAAATTTTGTAAAGAATTTCAAAGTAAGTAAGATAATTTGTTAATCCTAGGAACAGTGAGATACGCATTCATTATTAAAGACAACGAGCTCTAAGTTAAGCTTATCGCTGAGACCCTTATATGGACAGCTTTTTTACAGAGACTCCTAACAATTGGTAAACAGTCGAGTTTGATACTCCGAAATATCCGTTATTTGCCAATACACAGTATGTCAAATTTTAGCCCAAATAGAAAGACTAAATAATATTATGTTGTGTCCAGTGTGGGTATTGGTAACCTCTTTATAAAATTGTAAATAAAAAAGAAATTCAAGGTAAGCTAGTTCCAAATTTGTCATCATAATCTTTGAAACTAGTAACATCTGTCACGTAGTTCTTCCGTTTCGCTAAACATGGGATGAAAAGTTTTCTATCCAAGTCTATACGAAATCCCAACCGATACCAATCAACCATTACGCTGTTCGACAGAAAATTTCACATCTGCCCAATGAACCGAGACACGATGCTACGAGTCATTTCAGCGATTCTAGCACAGGGTTCATTCAAACACTATCTTGTGTTTAGGATCTAATTCCGGTCGAAACAACAGACATCAAAACTTCCGTAGCACCATCCACATTGGAAAGGGTGGCAATAGATAATACCCCACCCTTGCGAGTACTCAATAAAGTGTTCTCTGGATGTTGTTTTTCTAACTATGATGCGTGCGTGATGTGGAATCTACATCTCATAAAAACGCCTGTATGTGCGTGTGTGTGTGTGTGTGTGTGTCTGTGTGTGAATTTGTGTGTGTGTCGGAGAATAATATAAAATCCGCATCCCTATAAACATCCACCGCACGTGCTCTGTGGTCCTGCATCTGGTGTCCAGAACTCTTTCGAGCAGATTAGCCCGCCCCTCAAAACTTTCCCCTTACCTTACAGACCTTACAGTTCGTTCGGGTTGCCCCAGGTCCCTCAGTGTGAGGCGCCTCTAATGTCTACCAGAGAGTTGCTAGTACATCTTCCGGTATATTTTGCATCTTCCAATCTTGGATGGTCTGGGATGCAGTTTAGATATTTGTCGAGCTTATTCTTAAACACATCTACGCTCACTCCTGATATATTCCTCAGATGAGCTGGCAACGCATTGAATAGACGCTGCATTATCGATGCTGGTGCGTAGTGGATTAATGTTCTGTGTGCTTTCCTTATTTTTCCTGGTATAGTTTTGGGCACTATTAATCTACCTCTGCTTGCTCTTTCTGATATTTTTAGTTCCATGATATTTTTCTGTTATTCCTTCTATCTGTTTCCATGCCTGAATTATCATGTAGCGTTTCTCTTCTCCTTTCTAGACTATATAATTTTTAAGGATTGTAGTCTTTCCCAGTAGTCTAGGTCCTTAACTTCTTCTATTCTAGCTGTAAATGGGAAACCTTTGGTACACTCTCCTATTTGTTTGCAATATCCTTTTTGATAGTGCGGGTACTCAAATATTGCAATATTCTTTTGATAGTGTGGGTACCATATCATATTGTGCAATAAATTCAAGTGACTACGAACATATGTTTTATAAAGCATAATCATGTGTTCAGCTTTTCTTGTTTTGAAGTGCCGTAACAAATTCCCATTTTTGCTTTACATTTTGCCAACAGAATGGCTATTTGATCATTGCATAACATGTTCCTATTCATCATCACACCAAGGTCTTTAACTGCTTCCTTATTTGTGATTGTCTCATTATTAGGTCCCCTATATGCATATAGCTTTCCTTCTCTGTCTCCATAATTTATTGATTCAAATTTATCAGAGTTAAATACCATCCTATTTACCTCTGCCCAATCATATACTTTGTTAAGGTCTCTTTGTAGAGCGTTCCTATCTTCATCACAAGTAATTTCTCTACTTATTCTTGTGTCATCAGCGAAACTACTCACTACCGAATCCTTAACATTACTGTCTATGTCTTCAATCATAATAACAAACAATATTGCAGCTAGCACCGTACCTTGTGGCACACCGGATATTACCTTGGTTTCATCCGATTTCTCATCGTTTGCAATAACTATCTGTGTCTGTGTAAAATTCTTTTAACCATCTTCCTACTTTATCTACGATATTGTGTTTTCTAATTTTCTTTGCTAATATATTATGGTCTACCTAAAGGACAACGAGTCATTTGAGTTTAGTACTTTAATAAGCAATTAAAATGACGTGAAAGAATTCTTTATTATCATTGTCATCATCATTATCCCCTGGGACCTATTTCACTGCCATCATCACAATTATTATTAGTGCGTCATTGCATTATCATCATACTTTTTTTTTTTATCTCTCGGGACCTTTCTTCGTTTTCTGTTAATCTCCTTCATTATTAAACATGTCGCTACTTGACCATCATTATAGTCATGATCGTCGTCGTCATCATACCTCAAGGCATTAGGTAACAGGTCGTCAGGCAGACAGCCAGAAGGTCTGAAAAAGAAAGAGGCTAAAGGATCTTCCTTCTTCCCTACGGTTACCATATGGCTCCTTCCACTCTCGTACTACTTATCCTCCTTCTGTTGCTTTTTCTCGTAACGTCTGACCTTTCGTGACCCTCACATAGGGTTGAGGTCTGTCAGACTCCAGCGTTATGGAATGGCACCCGGGATCATTCACGATACACGCAAAGGAGAGAGAAAAAAAAATAAGAAAGGGACATGCAAAGAGCATAAACGGCTTAATAGTAACGAACTGAAGTGATCCATAACTTTCTGAAACTAGACCATCAACATTATCACTAAATGGAAATCACTTAAGATTAAAAGATGAAGCCGACATATTGGTAATCTGTCTAAAAAGCGTAACTAAGTCAGAATAACAGAAGATCCGTGCACGGCTCATTTTTCAGTACCGGAACACTCCCCCCCATAGTGGCAAACAACAATATCAGGGGGCTGAGACAATGTCTTTAATTCTGATAACATTGAGCAAACAGATTTAACTTTAAGATAAAAGGAAGAAAACAGAAGATATCCACAAGTCATGCAAGGTGGACACAGTAATCACAGAAAAGAAACGGTACAGCGAAAACCTGGCAGTAGAACGAAAATACCGATGAAAAAAGAAGTTCATGGCCACCCAGCAAGACTGCGCACACTACCACGTACGAGTTTCTTCAATGGTGGAGGAGCCTCTTCCAGAATGTGGCTAACTCTGAAAGTAAAATGATTGTTTAAAAACGTTCCTTACTGGAACAGAATTCCAATGCGTGACAACTTATACACTTGGGGTGTTTTAAAGAACTAAATAGTTTAATTAACCTTTCTAATACCTATCAATTCAATAGAATTACGCCAATTAGTGACACAATAACATTATGACTATAAATATATATCTTCTTTTATTTTGCCGATACGTGGAAGATGAAAATACCCTCTAGAAACAATTTAAACTAATATTTTTTTTTTACCAACCCATGAAAAGCTTAATTAATGCTCAAAAGAAAGGGCTAAAAAAATTAACTTTACTAGCGCTCAGTTGATATTAATCATTAGTAAAAGTGAGGACCAGAATTATACCGACATAGAAACTCAAATTCTCAACTATAAGTACAACAGAGTCCGCGATCGGGTAATTAATATTTTTTTTTTATATGATGATTTTACGTTGCATGGAACCAGTGGTTATTCAGCAACGGGACCAACGGCTTTACGTGACTTCCGAAACACGTCGAGAGTGAACTTCTATCACCAGAAATACACATCTCTCGCTCCTCAATGGAATGGCCGAGAATCGAACCCGCGATCACCGAGGTAGGACGCCAACACCATACCAACCACGCCACTGAGGCGCGTTGTAATTAATATTAATCTTCTTCAATAACCACCCCATCACTTCATCCAGCCCCCATCCTATCACAGTCTGACTCCAGCCTAATTCTTTCTACGACCTCCTAGACGAATATGTAGGAAACGGAGATCTCTCTCGTTGATATTATCCTACAAGGGAATTATATTTGGAGGGATAGATTATGTTTATGCGGATCTTAAATATAGATTCGACACAATAGTATACTCGACTTCTTTAAATGAGAGAGAGAGAGAGAGAGAGAGAGAGAGAGATTCATTGAGTGATTTAATCAACTGATGTGAAAGCAAATGCCATTTAGGAAAGAGACGATGAACGGCCTTGCTCTGATATAATGATCTGTCAACAAAATTCGCTCACGAGAGAGAGAGAGAGAGAGAGAGAGAGAGAACGCTTTAGCAAATTGGTGTCACTACAGCAAAGGCCATCAAGGAGAGAGAGAGAGAGGGAGGGGGAAGGGAGGAGAAGTGGGGGTGTGAGTCTGGCTTCTTTGTGGATACTTAACATGCACATCAGCGACTACGCCAAAAACGAGGAAGACAATGCCGGAAAACCTGATTGTCGGCCTTCGAAGAGTCTGTTGCCCTTTTTGTATGAAGAGAAGTTGGCGTCTCAGTGGAGAGGGGGCGTTAAGGGCACAATGATCGGAAAGATTTTTCCGAGAAAAAAAGACAATTATGGGATTGTTCTTAAATATATATCTATATATATATATATATAATATATATATATATATATATATATATATATATAATCTTGGCGGGATTCTTTATCCAGTAATCAGAATAATTACTCTATATTGCTTCTTCAAGTAGTTGGAAAACTATTTCAACCAGGTGCCTCGGTTTCCCACGACTGGTCACACTTGAAAGACAAAATTCAAAATCCAGAGAGGTTGGAATGTTTGCAATATTCACAAAGAAAAATCGTATTCTCTCT
>NC_087210.1:35374446-35384446 GCF_015104395.2 Macrobrachium nipponense | reverse complement strand
TATTATATATATATATATATATATATATATATATATATATATATACATATGTGTGTGTGTGTGTGTGTGTGTGTTTGTGTGTGTATATGTTAATATTAAGTTTCAAAAGGAGGAAGCCAATAAGAAAATGAGCTAGAATCAAGTATAAAGAAATTAAAGTACTATGGCAAATTTTTTAAATACCGCAGTGAATTCATAAATTCCATAGAGAAATTTGTGGATAAAGTTGTCTGGTCGGAAAAAAAATGATGTGTGTCTGCATACGAGAAATGGGAGAAAATGATAGTGAAAGGGAACGTTTTAATGAGCGGCTGTAACGGAATTAGTATGAATTATATAAAAGGATGTTTCCTATGGTACAGAAATGTAAATGTAGGTGTTCTTAGGTATGGAGTTCCTAGATTACGTGAGAATGACTAATCTTGGGAACTATATCTGAAAACGGACTTTACATCGGGATAATTGTTCCTAAAGAAGTATATCCATAAAAGGGAACACTGAAAAAAGATTTGAAATATTATATACTAGTAGAGTATACCGTAAGTAAAATTCAATAGAAAATGGTAAAATTGTGACAGTATATGTAATCAGGACATGTGAACTGGATAAGAAATCAGAAGAGGATTTAATGAGTAATTTGAATGAAATGTGGGCTGTATTTAAAGTCATGGAGGTAGCGAGAATAGATGAGGAGTTTGCCAAGATCTGAAGTAGGCAAAACAGAGATTGGATAGTGTTTGCGGTTATGGGAGAGTAAAAAGAAAGACTTAATGCTGTGACTATTGGGATGGGGAAAATGGAGAAAGAAAGACAAAAGAGAAGTTAAAGTACTGGTTTTCACAACAGGCAGGATAAAGTAAAGACGAAACGGAAAGGAAAACGAAAGCAAAATTAATTAAAATTGAGAGGTGAACGTGAGCAACAAATATAAGGAAGAATAACCAGTTTTTATACATGGAAGTAAATGGAGAGAGGGCTGTCAATGGATAAATGGATTTTGTAATAACAGATGTTAATGGAGAAGTGCTGTCTGAAGTGAAATATGTTCTGAGTCGGTGAAGTGAACATCTGTTGGCTGTGAATTATAGAAAAGTGATAGATTTAAACGATGCAAGATTGGAAAGGGTTAGCATACGTTTGATAATGTGTATGGAAGTGGGTGTTAAGGAAATAAAATGGATGATTAAAGAGAATTAATGAAATTACAATTGAGATGCTGTGTTACAGTGGTGAGTGGACAAACAGATGAGATGATTATTGGCTTATTGCATAATCACATTGAAGGACCCTGTAAAGATTACAGTGTATGCTTGGATTTTCCTTGGGAAGGATAAATTATAAGAGCTTTGAAATGAAAGAACAGCGCTGATTTAGACAAGATAGAAGGTGTGTGAAGTGTTGGTTATGAACAAATTCTGTGAGAAGTAAAAAAAAAAAAAATCAAGTGACAAACATGGGTCTAAAGAAATATTGTGACTGAGGGCAAAGTGGAGGGTGTTGAAGATGTATGGCAAAGAAGACATTTTATTGAGAGCGATTGAAAGTTTTCATTCTGTTGGTAACTTTGGCAATAGATTACATAAAAGGGGCCAGAGATGCGACTGGAATCTCCAGCTGTTTACAGAAGATGGAAACCTATTGTTAATGCGACTCAGTAAATTTATGAGGACTAATGGAAGTCAGAAAGAAAGAGCAACACTATTAATGAAGAAGGTGGGAGAATGGATGTAGTTGATACGTATATGTGTAAGTGTTTACATAATAAAAATATGGAATGTTAGTCCATATATATAAAAGTCTAAAACTAAAGAGGTCAACCAGATTGCTTGCAGGAATGTGATCAGACTAGAGACGCTAAAGATGACGTATACAATAAGTATGTAGGCTAAGATAACATGCCGTCACCTGTAGTCATTCAATTGTTTATAAACATTAGTCCAAGCTCCCTGCTTGAGACAACTACCCCGACCTATAATTCAAACGGCCTACGTGATCTGTAGCGTGTCTCATTTGATTGTGTGTTCGTATGAAACTATGTGATTTGTATGTATGTTCATATGTTCGAACTACTGTCTGTTCCTTCATAACTTGTAACAGAGATGGTAGACAAGCAGAACAGAGTTAGCTATCGTCATTAGAAGACCTGTACCTCTTTACCTAAGCTTTATCATGTAGAGGAATAGGATTAGCCATCATCATTGGCAGAAGCGATCAAGCTATCGTTATTAGAAGACTTGTACAATCATATCTGATCTTCAGCATGTAAAACTTCAGAAGAATACATATATTTTTATATTTCGTGTTTTCTACAAGAACCTCCTCACCATGAGTTTAACACATCGTCGTAATAACCAACAAGATAATACCGACTTCGTAAGTGATCTACAAACCCTCAGACACTCCATTGAAGATGGAAGTGCAATACCAACCGACTTAGCGTAAGATTATCGCTAGTCTAACATTACCTCATAGGGCGCCTTATCATACAAGGCACAAGCCCTAATATTGGTGGCCAGCGTACCAGAAGAACTCTACAACGTCCTACGAAGAAAAAACAGAATAATAAATCATGAAGTCAACGACGACGAAAGCAGCAGATTCTTCAAGCAACCTAGTATCATCGTTAGTGAGCGACTTCAGAAAACAACAAGATTCGTCAAGCAACTTAGTATCATCGTTTAGTGAATAACTTCAAGAAACAAAACCGACGTGTCCTTTTCCTACGGCAACGGAAGCTTCGTCTCTCATTAGAATCATTCAAGAAAACATCGTTAGTGAGCGTTTCCGGCACTGCAAGAAACAAACCGAACGCGTCTGCAGCATCGGATCTTGCAAGGGCTCGAATCATCGAAACAACGCGCACGGGGGAAACTGAAGCCAAACCAGGTCATCCGCTAAATAGAGAAGGAGGACCAAGGCCGTGTGTCGTTATCGGAACACCGTGACTTCCCACAAAAGCAAGCTAAGTACAATTTTTTATTCATTTGGAGTAACTTTGAGTGTTTCCTTTGCAGGTCGAATTTCGTTATTCCTGTGGCTGAAGTTACGAGACATTCTTAATCTTACTTTTTTACAGAAATTATCTACATCATTGAGATTTCGCTACTGCGAGTTTTTTATCTTTGAGTGTCTGTTTCCAGAAGTTCTACTGAAATATCATAATCATATACTATGTTAATTTTATCATTTTGGGTGATTATTAATCCCTTACGTAACAAATCAAATTAAACAGTGAATATGCGTTTACGCAGTGGACGTCTGTATTTATACAGATGCATGGATAGGGTCGTTAAGCACCGTAGTGATTAGAAAACACACAAAAAACAAGTGGAACACCCGTACAAATCTAGATAAATTAGAGGTAACACTATTTCGGGTCATGACAATAAATGCTCCTTTGCAAAGTCCCGATCGCAGTTTTAGCCTTGAGTTTTTTGAGTTATAGAAAATATCGAACCTCAATGACTCAACTTAACTTTTAAAATATGGCTGGATCGCAAGGAATAACATGTCTGTAAAAAACTTTCATCAGGCTAAATGCACTGACCAGGATCCCTCACTATTTCAAATTTTAGCAAAGAATGAAGTACAAACAGTTAATATTGAATGCAGTAGTGATAACTTGTCTTAATAGTAATCGCTCAGTTCCTAATAGTTCGTCATTCATTGCTTTAGACGTAACCAGCAACATAATGCTAAAAACACACAATACGTTGCCGATGGTAATAAAGAGAAGGATCCTAATTATTACAAAAAGAAATAGAAACAGTAGCCCGTTCAGAATCAAACAAGCAAACTCGGTGACTGTGTCACCTAGTCAAGCGGTCAAGGTCAGTCAAAACTGCCGAAGTTTTCAAAGCAAAGCAAATTCCACACAATAAGCGACTCTAGCAGAGTGGGGAAAAGCGATGTTGGATCATACATACCGATATCTTTTTGAATTAAAAAGGATTTTTCCTATGAAACACACGACCGTATAAAGTAATCAGAGCAGGTTTTCGTTTTTTTTTTTTAATACATAAGTTATTAGTAAAGTAGTGGTGGATAAAGCCCGACTGTACGCGCCGTAAAAAATTAGAATATCTTGTTTATTCCTTTAGTACACGTAATATCCTGTATTTACGGACTCACCGTCTGTTGTTCGAACTTCCCTAATGAGAAGTCCGGATAAGCGAGCGTTTACAGATACCTCTATAGTTATAAAAAACATTGATCTGTATCTAGTGTAATTGTAAGATATCCATCTAGGGATACACAAAATATTATCTTACATCCTGCAAAATAAGGCGTGTTTATCAAAGGAAAATCCTATAAACCTTCAAACATATTAAAATCCGTTTGAACAAAAATGAGACAGTTAATCAAATAATAACTTATATAAAGGAACTATACATTTGTCTCATAAATCGTAACATTGTTCAAATGACCCAACAGAATTCTCCCACAACCGCAGTCGCACTTTGCACGCAAAATCTCGAGAAGCATGCACCCTCGAATGTCTTAGTGCGTGTAAAAAGACTTTGCTGGGAAATGAAATTTTAATCCTTCCCGACACTCTGAAATATAACGATTTCCGCGAACAAAGCCCTAAAAGTATACATATCGTGGATACGGAAGTTATAAATATCGCATTTTTTATTGTTGCTAATTTTAATCACGCCCAACCAGTCGTGGATGAATCTCTCTGATAATCTATCTAAAGTAATATCCGTAAAGTCATTCAAGCAGAGGTGATTCAGCAGAATTTTTTTTTATCTTCTACCTGAATACCAGGAAGTTTCTCCACTAGCGAGTGATCTCTGGGAGAAAAAACGGATGTCATTGAAAACAAAATACGGTCTAAGGACAAACATAAAGCTATATACGTACCTTCGCATAGACTCTCAATGAAATTTCAAAATAGAGATAAATGACGAAGTTGAAAAATGTTAGTAATAGGAGTCATTAGGAAATCATATAAGCCCATATAATTTTCCCTCAAACGTCATGCCATAAAAGATCGGACTTGGCGTATCTGCGTAGATTTCTGACGCTTAAACAAGGAAACGACTCCCGATAGTTTCCAGTGCCATGTACCGACGACATCTTATCTCTGTTAGGTTAGAATAAATTTTTTTCACCAACTTGGACTTACTTAAATGCTTTTACCAGATACCATTACCTAAGTGATTGTACCTCATACACCGTTTTCAGCACACTCAGGGGACATTATCAATTTTTACGTATTCCTCCGGCTTACGTTGCACCCCAATTACAATATAGTGTTTGGAGACTTTTAGGGAATACCCTACATGCCTATATGGATGATCTTGTAATCTTTTCTAATACCTTAGAAGTACATTCACATAAAGTAGAGCTAGTGCTACAGAGACAAAGACAAATAATCTCAGAGTAAAATATCTAAATGTGAGTTTTTTAAAACCGAACATGTTTATCTAGGTTTTATGTGTCTAGTCAAGGTCTTAAAGTAGTCCATGGTAAGGTGTCGGCTATTCATAACTTTCCGGTACCTCGGTACCTATTAACGTAAAAGGGGGATACAGCACTTTGGCGCTGTAGTGGGTATTACAATCGTATGTAAATATGTAACTCTTCAATTATGACAGCTCCTTTAACAGATCTTACGAAGAAGAGCGTAGATTGATTATGGTCTAAAAAGCATCAACAGGCGTTCGATATCTTAAAAGCGGAATAATGCAGCTTACCTAACTTAAAAATCCCTGATTTAAATAAGGATTTTTTTTTTTTTTATTGCAACAGACGCCTCAGACCAAGGGGTAAGAGGGATACTACTTCAGCAATATGATAAACAGTTCTTTCCTATAGCTTTTTATTCACGTAAACTAAAGCCCTCTGAAAGTAAATATGCAGTAATAAGCAAGGAAGGGCTAGGTATCTTTAACTCACTAGTACATCTTAAGTTCATAATCTATGGCTATCCTGATAAAGTCCTTACTGAACATGAGTCCTTTACCGAGTTTTTCAAAGGCTTTAATCACAGTCCAAAAGGAACTCGGTGACAAATGATCATTCAGGTCTTTGGAGCCAGGATAAGATATCTACCTGGGAAAGCAAATATCATAGCTGACGCATTATCCCGCAATCCCGCACCATACAGCAAAGAACCATTAATTAGACTAAAAGATATAGAAACATCCGTGCCTATTGTTAAAACCGTATCTAAACAAGAAAATTCCTTAACCCAAGAGATCGCGACCATTGAATATCTGGGTTGGAGCGCAGAACTGTTACAAACTGAACAAAGCAAGAGTCAGCAGCAATAAGCAAAATAATAAACACTTCGAACGAAAACAGGGTCAGCAGTAGCTAAGCAAAAACAATAAACACTTCGAGCAGAAACCCTAAAGCAAAAGTATATTTAAAGTATGTGTATCAGAATAATGTAATCAAATGTAATATTATATGTAGGTCCGTGACGAGGAAAACCCGAAGAACACAGCAGATGACTAACGACCAGGTAGTAGTAATAATCTCTCTCATACCAATCGTCATAAACTGGTTGCATTCCGTCATCCAGGGTTCCCTCCTATGTCACAGAAAGCCAAATCACTGTTTACTGGCCTACAATGCTTACAGATATAAAAAGCACATAACTAATTGTAACACGTGTCATGAAAACAAGGGATACACTAAGACACCTGTCAGTTTAGGGGCCTATCCTGTGCCAAATCAATCCTTGAAAGAATATACTTAGAATTATTAACATAGTTACGAGTCTGACAGAGGGAATAAACACTTCTTAGTGTTAATAGTTCCTTGACACGTTATATAGAAGTAATAGCACTAAAAACAAACACCGCAATTGAGTGCATTAGGAATATTTATGAGTGCTAAATCAGTAAACATGGAATTCAACACATGATAATCTGACTCGGGTGGTGTAAATCAATAATAATCTCCTTAACACGTTGTGTGAATTCCTTTCCATTAAGAAAACCAATAATATATTTTATCACCCAGAGTCAATCGGTTTGGTAGAATACCGGATAATTAAATAGGAAGTGTCAATGTCTTACGAGTTACAACTCGTGATATTGGATCCGAACTGGATTATAGCGGTTCTCGCGGTTTTAAATACCTTTATCATTTATATCTTGTATCTATAGAATTGATGCCGCAAGTAGCCTTATACGGTACGCCGCTAGAACACTTTTCCACATATTCAAGCACCAAGAAATTAATTTATCAAATATATATAAAAAAATATATAAATAATAAATATAAAATAAATATGGATACAAGTGGAGTCAATATAATACACTCCGTAAGAAGTCGGAAGGGTTACAAATTATAATAAAAAAGGAATCACGATAAAATCAATAAGCAAAACGTAACCATAGATTAATTAAATATCCAAATATATATGCGTATATATTTAGTAATGACAAATAAGCTAAAAGTTCAAATACATATCCAAAACCTACTGACATATTGTCTGTCCCGGTGATTTATATTCGTAGTCAATGAAAAAAAAAAAATAATAATAATAATAATAAATAAAATCAAATAAATAAATAAAATAAAATAAAAGAGATTTTTAAGTCAGGAAGTCTAGAAGTGAAAATGTTATCTATGGAATAATCCTATATGAATCTTATACAGGGCTAATAATATATATAGAATTTGTATGGAAACCTTTTTCATCAGTTTGAATAAGGAATATTTAATTTATCATAATTACAATTATGCAGATTTCCAACATGAAACTAATATATTGTTCAATTTTGGTACTGTTTTTTTTTTTTTTTTTTTCAGACATTCTTCTCATGTGGGTCGAGTATTAAAAGATAATAAATTTATCCTAAAGTCGTATTTATTACAGCAAGTAACGTAACTCTTAGCTGGCTGAGAGCAATCTCCTGCCAAGTGACGACGTCATCATTGCCGTATCAGTATTTGTTCCTTTTAACCTCAATAATCTGCTTACACAGGCTTCATCTCGCGCTTGCAAAAGCAGATTGACTGGAGAAAGGAATGCTTAGCCCGAACTTCTCATGGGCAAGGCAGACGTTAGGTACAAGTGTCTATCGGTGTGCGCAATGCAACTTTAGCTAAGGAGTTGCAATCATTTTAAAATTAATAACAAAATAAGCAAATAGAATTTCTATAACAACGAAATGAATTAATTTTTCTGAACCTCATAGACATTTAGAAGTATCAAGATATATATGTGAAATATTTACTTGCAACATTAGCCTATTACAATTCAAGTAAAACATTCATGGGAAAATGTCACATTTTCATGAAAAACCCAAAGTTTATTTAGAAATTAGTTACATAGTGGGTTTTTTTCGTTGCATCTCCTACCTATTAATAAAGTTTTTAAGAAATTAACCTCAGAGGATGCGCGCGAGAAAATTGAATATGAAACTTTTGTTAGGGCACATAGGATCAGATTTTATCACAACTTAATTTCAGTTAGCATAGAGAAATACAGAATCATGATTAATCTTCTCTTTGACTCTTATGTTGCCTGGCAATCTTACAAATAGCTCCGTTTCACACTTCTTTGTCTAGTAACTTACTACCAGTAATATCGAATTTTCTTTGGGTTTCGTATTGAATATCTGTTTATTTTTTATAATTATGGATATTTTTACAGTCCTCATAGACCTGGATAGGTTCACTCATTGTTAATGCCATGGATAAAAAGTTTGTACAGCGGACTCTTTTGAATTCCAAAATATCAGCGAATTCATGTGGGTTCAGTCTGGTCTAAATGGCTCTCTCCCCTCCCGTATTTGGATGTTGTCTGAATTTACTTTGCCCTTGTGACAAGTATAATTTCACTTGCAGGCTGATTAATGGAACCTGGTTACATATCCTGCAGTACGAGAGTTTCACATCGCAACTTCAAAAAATCGTTCGTCGCAGCGGACGACTACAGTCAAGTAACAACCGCCTACAATGTGAAAGGAATTTCATGGACTTCTTCGACCGACACCGTATCTCGTTGTTAATCTCGTTTTAATGCGGAACGCTCCGGTGGCTGTGGAAATCGACTACAAATGGGACATACTTCCGACAATTACGACCCGAAGGATATTCAACTCTACTTTGCTGGCGAAGGACTCGTGCTGGGGATGTTTTTTTATTCATCGCGAACGTAATCGTGTAGCTTAGGATGCAGAGAATAAGTATGAGCGCAAAAATAGAACGTTGGACCCGCCCAGGCAAAAAAAAAAAAAAAAAATTTTCCCCTTGTTTTAACCCTGTGAAATAGGCCGTTTCATTGGGCTATAGGTGGTTGTCTGGAACTGTGTAATGGACGAAAAGTTGTTCGAACGCTAGTTAAAAGTGAAGTAGTATAACCTCGGTCATGTATCCTATATATATAAAGTATCATGTATCCTATATATAATTGATCATAAATAACAGAGTCGAAATATATCTTTGCGTGTACGCAATAGGAATCTCTTATATAAATGATCATAAATAACAGAATCTAAATATATCTTTGCGTGTACGCAATAGGAATCTATTTAAAGTGCACATATATTAATCATAATTATATGAATCCATATACATATGTATAAACAAATCAGGTAGCCTATAATCAATCTGTTACCTTTTATCTTACCAATATCTGCAGTTATATATGAGTTAGTATATTGATTAATGAATCAGATATATAACATTTAGCATAAAAATCAACGAATCAATCAGCATAAACATTAATAATTTTATCAATTCATATATGAAATTTTTTATCGGTTAAAATATGATTTTTATCATGTTAATCTTCATTCTATGCAATTATCAGAGTACATTAGTATTTTCTGTAGCATATGTATCTTAATGAGATGAAGTGAAAAACTGTATCATTATATATCCTGTGATCATATTATTTACCATATCATTGTTTTATATTTTATTACTTGAATCAATTCATGTACACAATGAATTTTTATTTACTTATATATATATTCACATAGTGTCTGTATCACACTCCTATAAGTCAAATGCAAGTCAAGTTTGA
>NC_087210.1:35351946-35369446 GCF_015104395.2 Macrobrachium nipponense | reverse complement strand
CGGATTATGACGTCAGAGAGGCCTAAGCCGGATTTAAAGCCACTGTTTATACAGTCTGCCATTTGTTTGTAAACAAAACTGGTGTTTAGTGCAAAGCTCTTTCTTTTTCTTAGTGTAAACTGGTTAACTGAAACTGTTCATTATAAAATGTTTAATTTTATCGCTCACGGTAGCTGTACCTACACATAAAATACCTTGTTATTGTGGTAGTTGTGGGTGTTCTTCCAATAAAGGTAAAACGAAATGAGTAACTTTTCACAACCTTCCAAAACATGTGCAAACCAAAAAAACATGGATACACTTCTGAATACAGAAGGACCTCTTCAACCCTAATGTAGCAATCATGTGCAGTTAGTTTGCATTTTGAAGAAGATGCATTTGAGAGGAACCTGATCGCGATGTTTATGTCTTTCTTGATGCTCCACACCTATTGAAATTAATAGGGAATAATTTTCTTGACCACGGTTTCAAGTTAAGTGACGGCAATTAAGTAACGAGCGGATCCATACAGGAACTTGTAATGAAGAGCTAAATCTATCTGACAATCTCACGTAAAGTGTCAGAGAAGCATATACACATCCATGGACTTTTCAACGTATGAGTGTTAAATTAGCAGTGCAACTGCTTTCAGAAACAACTGCCACCTGCATACGTCCTATTTCATGTTCTACCAGTGATTATTCCCTAAGTAATTGCAGAAAATAACTTTGCAGTGATGTGAAAAATAGGACATTTATTGACTAATCTGTTGAAGAGAAAGGTTTCAATGCAGGGAAATATGAACCTTCAAAATTGAGTGCATTTTTAAAGAACTAGCAAAATGCGATCATGTTTTATTCAATAACAACAACAACATCCACGAAAATTTAGAGCATATACTTGGAAGTCTTGCAACATTGACGTTCAAAAAGTTGATTATTGTCAGACTCTGTGATTTCTTGATCTCGCACAAGGTCACACTAATGGAAATCTGATGGAACATCATAGGCCCCAGGGAACGTACGACCCGGTGAACATAGGACCTGGAGAACATGTGACCTGGGGAAGAAAGGAACCAGGAAACATAGGCCCTAGGGAACATAGGATCCGGGGAACATAGGCCTGACCCTGCATGAGAATGGTTATGAGGGTAAATAGAAAGCAGCGAAGAGGAGCAGTGAATATCAGTATAAAAATTGAGAGATTGGTTGCAGAAAATTCCAAGAGTTTAGGTATAAGATTTCAAATGTTGACAGGATGAAAGATAGCAGGGATTTGTGATGGAGCTGTTGAACCAAGTTTCCATTAAAGAGGTGGGATTTAGACGTTGACTGACAATGAAAGGATGATACTAGAAGCTGAAGAGATGAATTGTTTACATAGCATTTCTAGTATGACAAGAAATGAAATCTGTAATCAGTACCAAGCAACATAAAAAGAAACTCATCTTCCACGTACAGTGAAGTGTTTTCAATTTGCATGATAATTAATTCCAGCTGTCAACCGTTGGAGTGTTCAAGGTGATATTTCAATTATTCCAGACCAGCTTTACAGTAAAACGAAATATGTCATTATAA
Source organism: Macrobrachium nipponense (assembly GCF_015104395.2). Taxonomy (NCBI): domain Eukaryota; kingdom Metazoa; phylum Arthropoda; class Malacostraca; order Decapoda; family Palaemonidae; genus Macrobrachium; species Macrobrachium nipponense. Next base: position 35,367,890 of record NC_087210.1, on the reverse strand, counting down.
CGAATATGTAACTGTAACGTCACGAAGCAGTCGTTACAGCGAATTCCGAAGGTAAAAACAAGGAAATTCGCATAAGTCAATTTAACATAGCCTGAGGGTTTGCAGTGGGAGGAGTTTAATGACGTCACCGGAAAAGTTGCATTTTTTCACCCAAGATACTCGTGACTCACAGAACGTTACTGAAGAAAAGGTGGACTAAAAACGAAAATTATATTTGTTTTTGCTGTTTTTGTATGTCTGTCATAGGATAGGGGTTTGATTTTGAGTTATAAACCATCCTCGGGTGACATAGAAGCCATGTGCAAATTTTTTTCTTGGTCTGTCAAGAAGTTCGGATTTCTAGTGGACAAGTAAATATACAAACATTCACTTATATAATAATATAATATATATATATCTATAATATATATATATATTATATATATATCTATATATATATGTGTGTGGTGTGTGTGTGGTGTGTGTGTGTGGAGAAAGATAAGAGAGAGAGAGAGAGAGAGAAAGGAAATAACATTTAGGAAACCCTGGAGTGTGCAAAAAAATACAGGTGAAAGGTGCAGTGGGTATAGGAGTACTTGACTGTTGCTACTGAAGTATATCTTAGTTTAACCAGACCACTGAACTGATTAACAGCTCTCCTAAGGCTGCCCCGAAGGATTAGAAATTTTTACGTGGCTAGGAACCAATTGGTCACCAGGCAACGGGACCTACAGCTTATATGTGGGATCCGAACCACACTATATCGAGAATTGAATTTCTCTCACCAGAGATAAATTCCTCTGACTGCGCGTTGGCCGAGCCGGGATTCGAACTTCGGACCACTGGATTGGCAGCCGAGCGCGAAAACCACTCGTCCAGCGAGAAACTTACTGTTACTACTGAGTCTCCCATATAGGTGCATAAGGCAGCAATCATTGGGGGAATTTCACGTACAGAAGGTCCTTGTTTGGGGAAATGGCCCAATGCCGTAAAAATAAATTTCTGGAGGACATCCTCACAAATAGAAAGATCAAAAGAGGTGATCCTAACAAGGCTCCGTATAGGACACACAAGATTCACGCATGGTCACTTGATGTGAACACCACATGCTGACCCAATGAAGTGTAATAGATGTCAAGCACCCATGACAGTGCAGCATTTACTTATTAAGTGCCCAGATTGGACCCAACAAAGATCAATTTATCTACGGAATTCAGAAATGAAAGGTATTGTTGCTGAAAGCAAAGATTTTTTTAATTAACAACATCTTAAAGATAAAGTCTATTTTTTTTTTTTCTCAGGATTAATCCCTGAGAACCAGCCCGAGAAGAGTATATACTTGAGACTCAGAGGTCTGGAAAAACTAACCCCTATTAATAATAATAACTGCCTAAATACTCACATAATCTAGTAACTTCGATATTTCCTCAAATTTTGGATATTCTTGCCGCTACAAGCTTGGATTCGAAATAAACGTTTGTCACTTTTACGCGCATGACTTTTTTTTCGATATTAAGCGACGGATGTGACGCAAATAAAAATTCCTACGTATAAAAGTGGCAAACATTCAAGATTACGTAATATAACAAAACTTACGAATCAGCTATCGTAGTGGAGTTGGGTTGATATCGATTCTAGGCACAGAACCTCAACTAAACAGGGGTATGAACAGTGGAGTCGATATATATAAACTTATATATCTCTTTTGAGGCCCAAGTGATCAAAGTCGAATGTTATGTTTACCGTACTTATTTAAGGTCGGTCTGAACCAAAGGCGCCCATTCGAATCCTGGCTAGGCATTAGCTCTTATCAATTATGGTTCACCTTGTATGTTATTCACAAGACATAGTATACTCGAAAGTAAACGATATTTTTAGTTTAAGATTTGTGAGTATAAAAAAAAGTCACGTATGTATGAGTGACATACATACGTGAATTTTAAAAAGACTATTAGTATTGCTAAGAAATTCACAATCTCGTGAAAAAAAATATGTATAATGAAAATCCACAGTTACATAGTAAACTATATTACTATGTAAAAGAAAAAAGCAAAGACTTTCGAACACCTGAAAGTTGTTCCTCATCAGTGCTAACGTCAAGATGTAAAGTGAGAGGGTAATTTTCTTATGAAGAGCTTTAAAAAATGGGGGGATGGGCGAGAGAAGAGTCGATTCTGGTGTTGCTGGGTTATTCCAAATTCAGCAGGCAGTCACTCCAACCTCCATGATCTTCGAACTTGCGACGTTGCACCTGCTTGCTCTGCATAGGTGTAATAGTCAGGAACATCCACGGGGGCGTCGGCTATCTGGAGAAAGAGGGGAAGAGGAAGCAGAGCATCAGGGTTCACACGGTCAACGTCAATTTTGAAAATAAAATGTTTTATGTAGTGTTTGGCAAAAAACCAGTTGATGAAAGGGTCGTCATTTGTAAATGTCTTGTTATCTTTAAAAGATATTCACATGATTTAGCAGCACCTTCAACTAATCTTCTCACGTGAGAGTCATCACTTATAATTTAGACCACAGAATTAATTGGGATGGTGCACGAACTATTTTTAAAAGTGAGGATCCTCACGTGAGGAGATTAGCTGAAGGTGCTGCTATAAGCATGGGAATAACTTTTGAATATAACACGACATTTACAAATGAAGACCCGTTTAGCAACTAGTTTATTGCCAAACCCTGCATAAAGCATTAAAGTCATTACTAATTACTTGAACTTCACGGTCACAATCAAGGGATCTGACTCTACAGAGGAAGATGAAAAAACCCAGGCCTTTGAGAACGACAGATGATTACTTTCACTCATAATCATTCAGCCCTTTTGCCAACAGATGTCAAAAACTTCAGTTAATATGAGAGTTATAAAATTTGGTTGGCAATCAGAGAGGTAAGAGCTACCCAACCACTTTTCCCGAATTAATTGATTAATTCTAAGGAACAAGACTCAACTTCCTTGTACAACTGAGTATGAAGAAGAGTTCTCAGACTTCCAATCCAGGTTGCCTGAGATTTAATTCATTACAATAGTGGAAATCAGTGAATAGTACACCCAAGCAATTACTAAACTTGTGTTTGGCTTCATTTATAATCACGGTCAAATCGCCAAGCAATTCAAAATGCTCTCAGCAGCATTTAGCCACTCCCTATATTGTGCATTGAAATAACCAACAAGCAGGACGAAGCCTTTCCTTCATTTTCCTGTAACTCAGGGCGGTTAGAAACAGTTTACTCAAAATTACCGTCAATGATTTTGGAATGATATAATTACAAGTTGAAGTTGGAAAGAAGTGATGTTTCTGTTGTAAGTAGTGAAATGACTGAAACTTTACCCCGGTAATCTGGGAAAGGGGAAAAGTACAAAGGCACTATGAATAATTTCTGGAAGGTCCAAACGAAACGCTTCAAGGTAAAAGGGGAATCTCGTTATTGCTGAGCACTGAAGCCTCTTCGTGAGGGAGGTATGCAGTAAAGGTAATATGGTTGAAAATTCCCTACTTTGGTCCTGGAAATTCGACGTAACGGTCTGAACTTATCGACAACCATTTGTAAGCAACCAGGTTCCACGTCAGTAGCATTTAGGTACAGGTATTGATTAAGGTCGAGAATGTCCTCTCAATCGTGAGGAATTAGGCCTCTACAGGCTGCTAACCCATCGGCTCAAAAGATGGCAGTGGGCTTGGGTATATACCAAACCCATGTTCCTTCTTCTTTTGCCTTACCATAAGTTACTTTCCCCCAATCGAAACTAAGGGACTGGAAACTGGAAGGTTCTTTTTCGGAGTTTCCAAAAGAAATTCTCAAACTTTGTTTGGCAAATCCTCTTTGAGTAAAGAACGCCTTCTTACTGGTTGATGTTTCAGGGATCGACCAATGAGAGGAGAGCTTCGTCGTTCCTTGGGGGTCTTGTGAACGACGGCATTTTCACTCACGAATCTTTTTTGGAATTTGATATAATTTTCTTTCTAAAGTGGATGAGTGAAGAGGGGCCAAGGGAAGAAGGCATGGAACAGAAGAGAGGGGGTGTCAGACGCAAAGAAATTACGATATAGGCCTGCAAACCTCTCTTTTGTGGCTACTTTAAGCGAGAATAGGCCGATCTGAAATATTTATTATCCTGGGGGTGATATAAGTGAAATGTTTATTGGAACTTTGTATATAGGCAAAGACGACCATTGAAGAGAGGTACCGGTTCTAAAAGAGAGAGAGAGAGAGAGAGAGCTGGAAAACTGTGTACATCTTGAAAAAATGGGTATTTGTCCGTGTACACGCAATGAATCCTTGAATGTACAATTTTCTTTACAGTTAGTTTAAGAATCCAGAGCACCATCGAAATATAAGACCAGTCGTAACCATTAAAGTAAGATATCGTCCCAGAGGAACATTCCGCAACATCTGTATAAATGCAAATAATAAACATCATCTCAAAATGTTTATTGTAAACAAGAAGGATAAAGCTTTCCAGAAGCACAGCCGTTGGCGGCGCGAACATATATATATATATATATATATATATATAGATATATATATATATATATATATATATATATATATATATATATATCATATTTTTTTGGTTTATAAAAAAATCAGTATGAACGTCCTTCGCAAACTGGCTTGCGTTGGTGGTTGGTGCTGGTATACAAAAAATACTATAATAGAAGTGTGTGCCAGAAGTTGTAAATATAAGTAACGTCAGAGCCTCAGCAGTAGGCCTAGCCGCAAAGCTACCAGTAACAGAGGTGACACAAATCCCACAATCCTTATTTCAATAGGCCTATTTACGTTGCCTTCTCTATGGCATGTGCCCAATGGAAAAGGTGGGAGAGAAGGAGATAGGGGGCATCAGGGGCAAGGATTAAGATTGTAAAAAAAATAAAAAATAAAAAAAAAATTAGGATGGAGGGGGGGGGAGAGAGAGAGAGAGAGACAGAGGGGATTTTTTTTCTTTTAATCATTTATTTTTTCGTGCCCTAATTTCTGATATTTACGGTAACACGATTATTCTTATGTATTACGCAGGCGCTATTTAGTCATGCATTTACGTTTATAGGTAATTTCCATATTTGCATCTTTTGTCAACGAATGTGACCACGAAAGGATTTTTGAAGCAAAGAAATTTTCTTTCCTTTATCAGACATTCATAGCAATCGCTCACTTCGTTCTCTCTCTCTCTCTCTCTCTCTCTCTCTCTCTCTCTCTCTCTCTCTCTCTCTCTCTCTCTCACACACGCACTCGCGTACACCCACATATGCACACATCTTCAAATGTAAAATTTGGAGGGCTACTATATAAATGAGGAGTTTACTAATATTCTCTTATTGTTCCAATAATTGTTCTTATGATTTTATTCTTTAAACTTCCAGATTAAGTATTGTAGAAAAATCATCTTTTTTTGATGAACCATTCATCACATTTAAACTCGTGTGTGACAACATTTGTATCTGGGTTTTGCATTAAATCTACAGCTGCAGTTTTGTCAATCAATATATGGATAATTTTTAACAGAGGGCAACTATACTTAAGCTGTAAAATTCTGGAAAAAGATTTGAATTATAAACACTGTTATAAGTAGTAGCTTTTTTTATAAAGAAAACTGAACATGGTGTTAATTTCCTACGTATAGAATCGGGAGGCTCAAAACTCATTTAGAATGAGCTCAGATATGGGAAGAATGGGCCGTGATTTTTGTGGTATGTTTCACCTTGACTGTCGTTTGGGGCTTAAGAAATGACGGAAATGCACTACAAAGTGTGGTTAGATAGTTCTAACTTCATCAAAAACCAATGTCTCTTGTGTTTGTTTCTATGAAGTTTTTAGTTATTGGTATTCTATGTCCCGTGCCATTTAAAATTTTCTACCTGGTCAAAATTTCTTTCAATAAGAGGCAATGGGAATTACCAATAATTATTGAAAAATATTATAAAAACTGAGTTATCCCTGAATGGAATGAATTAGGCTATTTTTCCTGGGTATGAATAGTTTTGCAAGGACGGAATTTCTTTTAATCGAGTTTTCCAATGTCTATAAATGGCAAATATTTCATTATGGGAGCTGACAACTTTGGTTTTGGCAGATTTATTGAGAATAGTTAATAAGAAGCGAATTGCAAACAACTGACTAGATTTAAGGGCGACGAATTGCGAGAGAATTCTAGACGTGTTTGGGGGCTCGAAATGACCCAGAAGCGAATCGCGAAACGCCGATCGATGAGGACTGCACCAAGCGCTGATTGCCAACTAATGCGACATCCAACACCACCGAAACGATCGTCTTTTGTTTACTCCGGATCCCGAACCCCCTTCTCATTTTTACCTGTCATCTCATCAATACAGAAAATTTTACGCCGGAAAAGGAGGGAGGAGGAGGAAGGGATTCTTCAGGCTGGGCGTGAGGAGGGCAGGAACCTCTCTCTCTCTCTCTCTCTCTCTCTCTCTCTCTCTCTCTCTCTCTCTCAATGCAGTGCAAAAAAGAGGGAAAGAGGAATATTCTCCTCCCTGCGTAAAGAGTCCGTCTCCCCTCTTCTTGCGTTTCTTTTCTGTTCGTTTCCTTTCCCTTCCTCTTTTCTCCCATACATGACTTCTTTTGAAATTGGATTTCCTCCATTTGGTATGATTCCAAGGACAATAGATAGTAGGATGCTCGTGCTATCTATCTCCCATCTCTCAGAATAATGGAAAGGAATCGGAGGGGTTAGTGTAGCGTTTAAATAAAAGGGAGGGAGGAGGAACGGGGTGGGGGGGGGGGAAGAGGAAGTGAGAGTGATGAGGTAGGGGAGAGGAGAATTCAATTTGACGCTGATACTGGAAATGTTTGCATTTAATGGAGTGAACCTGGATGGTGCTTGTACCAGAGGGAGAGAGAGAGAGAGAGAGAGAGAGAGAGAGATTTTTTGCTCTCGTTGTTTGCCTCTGTGCTCACTCATGTTGCTTTAATCCTTAGCTTGTCGTGTAAGTTTTGTTGTCATCTTCAACAACCAATTCGCGTGGCATTTCGCTCCTAATTCATTTCTCCCTCCATGATTATATTGTCCCTTCAGCAGCTGACCTAATTCTCTCGGGACTCATAAAGAAATTCCTTATATGTCTTAGATAGTTCTGAGCGATCTGGATTTCAAATTCATTCAAATTCACGCTCTTGGATTTATTATGACCAGACTTAGAATGGGATCACTTCATGGTGGGTGTATGTGGTTGTGGTACGTGCATTCCTGAATATATATCTATATACATATTACATTTGTTGCGAGCACATCTATTTGACTGTCATTCGTCATACATGCACACGTCCACACACACACATGTATATATATGTGATATATATATGTATACTGTATATATATATATATATATATATATATATATATATATATATATATGTATGTATAAAGGTAAATAAAGGTATAAGCCACGAAGGAAAAAATAAACAACGTGTTTTCGCAAGATCTTTCGACGTTCAACGTCCTTTACTTAGCACTTATATATATATATATATATATATATATATATATATATATATATATATATATATATATACAGGTGTGTGTGCTTTATATATATATATATATATATATATATATATATATATATATATATATATATATATATATATCATATATATATAGTTTCGAGAGAATCAAAGATATGAGTTATATACAGGCTTTTAGACTAAAATACCATTTGAAATAAAGGTTAAATAATCGAAACTTGACTTTCGTTTTGTTGAAATAAAAAAAAAACTGTTGAGAATAGAAAAGCATATCTAAAATTACACAGCATTGCTGAGAATTATCTATTTTGTTGAATCAATTCTTACTGCGTCGCCTATCGTGTATGAAAAGTAATACTGATTTATGATTTGCAACGTATCCCCCGGAATCCGAAATATTACAAATTATTTTAACAAACTATCACTATTTTAGAACACAGAGGCAAAACATTATATTGACAAACACATACAAACACTTATATATACGTGTATATATATAGTATATATATATATATATATATATACATATATATATATATATATATATATATACTATACAAAAGGCAGGAGAGATTAGAGCAGAGAAAAAAAATCTTACACGGATGCGGGATTGACTGAGAATGCATCTCTTTGGTTCTTTGAAATGGTTCTTTTAACGGTAGCCTTAAGGCCTATCTCATCAGGACCAGCTGTCACATACCAAGACGGGGGGGGGGGGGGGGAGGCATACCAGACGGGGGGGGGGGAGGGGGGGGGGGGAGGGGGGGCGGGTTGGGTGTTGGGGGATGGTTGTGAGTAGGGGAGATGGTACAAGAGAAAAGGAAAATGGTTCGGGAGTGAGGAAGAGCAGGAGTAAAAAAGAAAAAAAGAGAAAGAAAAAAGACAAATAAGAAAAAAAAGACCAGGTGGACAAGAAAAAGGGAAGAGAATGGATGTATAAGAAAAAATTAGGAGAGAGCAAATGGGTCTTTTAATGGCGCTTTGGTTGTTGCATATGAATGATAGATGATGATAATGATGTTGACACTGAAATAATTTCAGCGTATACAATGTGGATAATGAGAGGAGAATTGTCTCGCAGAATACTAATCTTTACTTGCATTAGCGTCAAGGAAAATTCAAGATGGTTATACAGCACTATCACTCCAGATAACAAATATTAATATAATCACATTGTTCAAACATCTTCGAACTTATCTTATATACTTTTTCGGCCTGCGTAAAAAAAAAAAAATGAACTCGTCTGTTCAGTGTAATGTTATAAAGAATTTTATATGAGCAAATGAAATCTTGGTCAGTATTGTGCTGGAATATGATATGTGCACAACAAGGATATACATGCACAAGGGAAATGCCGCCACCCGACCCCTCACGCACCGTCACAGTTACACACACACACACACACACACACACACACACACACACACATATATATATATATTATATATATATATATATATATACTATATATATATATATATATATATATATATATATACATACATATATATATATATATATATATATATATATATAATATACTCGTAAATAAATCAGATGATATTCAGTTTAAGTGTAGTTAAACACACTATGCAAACCCAGGAAAAGAGTTTGGCCTTTGCCGTGTGTGTTTGCTCCGATGTCTGCTTATGCTTGAGCCCGAGAGTGTTGAATATTTCGTAATAATAAATGGACTAACTCACTTCATACACCGTTCGTTTTGGCAATTCAGAAATATACAATACTTCTACCAAGAAGTTTTGCTTCTTTGCAAGTCCGAGAATCTGAGCGCCGTCACTGAATGATAATTATTTGACCGACATATTGGAGCTGTTTCTTGGTTAATATTTGACAGATTATGATACACTTTTCTAAATATTCCAACCGTACTTTTTATTACTTATCTATAATGCCCATTATTAACGGATAGAAAATGTGCGTTCGGCCGAAAATCAAAACATATATTTTCACGCCATTTGCACCTTCGTAATTTGTTGAATGAAATGCTTCCACATGTGAATGTATGTATTCGTAATTGAAAGTGGTTATATTTACGTTTGTTTATAGTCCTGTGTGTCTTCCCTTACACCTACGAACGAATGAATGTGTACGCAAATTTGTGAAAACGTTATCCCGTGAGCGTCAGTGTTCAAAGCTCGTACCACCACGGTCTAGGTATAATATACCTTGAGTCTAGACCGTGCGTACCACACCACCATGAGCGCTGTTCATCGTATCACGACAACTGGAAGCGTGGGCGGGTCCGGGAGGTAAAGCCCAAGAGATACACACTACAAACCCTGAATTCGTGGAAGAACCAGCAAGTAAAATTTCCCCTTTCAATATTGACTTACCGAGAACTTGCCACTCGCTGACAGAAACCATCTGGCCAGACGCTATTTCCGCACGGGTCAAACCAGGTGATTAACACAGGTAATGTCCACGAATTGTGAAGGGAGAAGGGACGGAGGGAAGAGAAGGGATTGGGATTTTAGATGGGGGTTGGGGGAGGAAGGGGAGGAGGTGTCAGGTGATGGGATAAGTAATCAAAGCCAGGTAAGATTACGTTTTTTTTAATGTTGGTAAATGAATTTCCTTTTTAATAGGATGATCGAGTGGATGAGTAACGACTGAAATTGGAAGGGAGTATCCGGCAGGAGAAGGAAGATAAAAGTATCGGCTGATAAGAGTTTCTTGTCCTTTTGCCCTTTCTGGTGAAAGTATGTTGGCAGGTTCATATACATATGATTTACAAAGTTGTAGTATTGTGATATAAACAGGTTAAAATCATTTTCTCTCCCTATCTTTCTTTCTCTTTCTCCGGAACAAGAATAATTTAGGTTTATTTCAAGAGAGTTTATCCCCGGTCATTGTGTCTACAGTTGACCACGAATGTCAGTAGCATTCTGAAAAGGGTTAGCTAATCACTAGGGAGCTGATTAGACTCCGAGATGAATCCAGATCAGAATACGAATTTAAGATTTTATATGGCTTTTTATGAGATGTTGGTTACGGTATCGTGTAGTTGACATTTATTTTTCTGTCTTATACCCCCTTCTATTTCTCAAATTACTTTTGATCTGTTATTGAATCGTTGTTAGTTTTTCGTATTTCTCAGTGACAGACATATGCGAGTCAGCAATGCTTAAAAAAAATCAGATCTCTCTCTCTCTCTCTCTCTCTCTCTCTCTCTCTCTCTCTCTCTCTCTCAGGTAAACTTGCAAACAGTTTGCTATTGCAATAGTTGCACAAATTGTCTTTTACGCCTGCCTCTTTCCTTTATTCGTTTTGTCATTATTTATAACTGACAAAATGTTTACGCTACTTTCTGTTTTGTCACTGCTCCAAAGTTTGTTTTCCTAAATGTATATGCATGTATGCTTTGTTCACATCAAGTTTTTTATCATACGAAATTTGTAAAAGATATAGAGGTATATCTCTAGCTACGTCATTACTGATGCTCTGTTATACTAGTTATACTGGTTTTAGTTGGGTGATACTTTTGGCTTTACCCCTCGAGAATTCAGTCCTATGACAAATCAGTTATCAACATTTCAACAGAGATACATTACTGTATTGATTAATGAGGAATGAATTGTTTGAGTTTTTTAAGCATATTTTTTTCCTATTCAGTATCCGAAATGCAAAATATCTTAGTTGTTTTTTTTATAGTTGTATATCGCATGGAAATACAACCATAAGTGATAAATCGTAACATTGTCGAATAAGATTTGAACCGATTCCTTTAGAAAGGCTGTTGTTACAACAGCAACAGCCTGTTAAACGGGTTCAGTGACCTCATTTACCTGACGAAAAAATGAGAAGAGGGATGACTCTCAACTTTCCCATCTGATCAGCGAGAAGAGATATCTGTAAGAATCGGTCTTTCATTGTTTCTAAAGTAATATGATCATTCGAATATAAAACTTTGAGAAAGAATTTGGTTTTGGAAATGATCTTTTGTTTATAAGAACCATTAAAGCATGGAAGACGATATCGAATGTATTCATGCTGATAAAAGTTTTAATGCAGGACAAACGATTTTGATGGAAACAAAAAATGTAAACTAACAGCGAAAATCATGCTTAGGAGTTATACGGAGATCCTTACAAACTGATGAACAGAAAACTATTATTATCACTTTGATATGCTTTCCTTTTCTTATGTTACAAACGTTTTTCTCAATATGAGAAGCAGCTCTATCATGACACAAGTAAACAACCTGAACATGATTGCTGTACTTTATCATTTGTTTTCTTATTTTGGTTGATAGTTTTTATTCGTATCTAATTACTCAGTATGATATACCTAAGTATCATGCTAATGAATATTTTACATGGTGATGTATAATTGAATGTTATGGGATAACCAGTCCTGTTTTTCACATCCAACATCTACTCTTCACTTTCCTGAGAGAGTTAGCTTGAAATCCCTTCGTACATTGCTACTGTGACTTCCACAGACATTCTAGTCTTCTAATAAAAGATTTTTCCCCATGGTAATAAGTTTCATTTGCATAAATATTTAGCTGATATTAGACATATATATTTGACAATAATCTCTATTTATTCCTTTAAGTATAGGATGCTAACATAATAAACGTTTTTCATTCACTTTCTTCATCTTTCTCGTTCTTTGCTTTTCTTTTTTTTTGACAGGAAGCTTCTTTTCCTTTTTGTCTGATAATTCCTTGTGTCTAACAATCTGTCACAAAAGTCAAAGGTAACATATGCAGTTGTTGCTCACACCAGCTGCAAAACACGCCACCTGGCGAAAGGTTACCTCAGAGCATGTGCAGAAAGTGTAAAAGAGTGAACGAAACAAAAACGAAAAAATTCGGGTCTCCTTAGGTAGCTGATACAAACAAAGATAAACCGGAAACCCTTGCCACCAAAAACACAATATTGTAGTATGTTTCTGCATTTTCTATTCTACCCATATGGACGCATTTGGCCATCTCTGGTTCCTTGCGTTAACAAAGTACGCAAAAAACTTCCATCAAAGTCCCTGAGGCTTAGTTAAGATATGTCCGTGAGGTCAACTAGAGAAGAGAAAAAAAAAAACAAGAAAAGACAAGGCGCAGCACTGACACAAATCTATCAAAGTTGTGTTCGAGGAAAGCAAGCTGTTCTTGTTATAAAAAGGAAGAGAGCCGCTCTACCGCCGCAGCAATCATTTACCATGTGCAGAAAAGGGAGACGCTAAATTACCCCAGCTCGTGTTCGTAAAGAAAAACAGTAACTGACCTCTATGTTTAAAGACAAACATAAACTTCCGTAACATATTAAACCATCAAATTATAAAATAAAACTGCAAGCTTTTACTTCTCTGTATTGTTTACGAAGCAACAAAATTTGAATAGATTTTTAATTTTTAACTGTATGTGTGTGTACATGTATGTCTGCAGAGACACTCGCACATAGAATGTGCTAATGTATGCTGAAGCCATGAGGGGAAAAACACACTGCTACAGTAGCTCAGTTTATTAATTCACAAGCCCTCAGCCCACCCCACCGTTGTTTCTGCCATAAACCCATGGCCTTCTTCAGGGGTACACTAGATTTACAATGGAACTGTATCCCAATAGATAGCTGAGTACTGACAGAAAAAAAAATCTAAAATGAAGGGAACACGCAAATTACAGTTTAGAAAATGAAGGATATCAAATCTCACAGGATAAGGATACTTCTGCATGAATGGTTCAGTTCTGGAGAGAGTCCCAAGTGTTTGGCCATCCTGCATCAGCACAACTTATGTTGAGATGCTTTCATGTCTCCTGTTAATCTAAATCTGCAAACTACGCTTGTCCCAGGTTCCACCTATCTCCTCAAGGGTGACAATCAAAGCAGTTCCTACATAGAGGCTTTTACATGTCTTCCAAACCCACTTGAAAACTACACCAGTCCCATCTTTCTTGGATTTCATAGAGGTGGCCAAGCTGCTCATCACAAGGTTGATTGCTAAGTCTAGAAGGCTAAAGAATTTTAGCAATACTTTTTTTGCAGCTGTGATTTCCCTGTCTTAATAATACAGCAACTTCTCCGAGTCCATCTAATGCGATGATTCCTTTCACCTTTTTTTTAATATGCTTTTCTGCTACTGCTTGTCTTTTATTTTCATAAAAAGCTAATATAGTTGCAGAGCCCTCAGCTCTCTAAAAACAGCCCTAGCATTTTCAGTCATACTACCCATCCTCAAATTTGAGGTTTCAAAGAGATGAAAAAAGGTGCTTCTGTTGCTCAGATAATTCTTTTCCACGTCAACAACTACTTCGGCCATTCATAAGTAGCCTTCTTCAGGGCTGCAGTAGATTTAAAATGTAACTATAATCCAATATAGTGAGTAGAGCCAAACAACTGATTCACAAACACAAATCAAAGTTGAAAGGTTGACATAAATTTCATAGTACAGAAAATAAGATTGACAAAAATCTCACAGACCAGGAGCCTTTAACCATGAATCCATCAGCTCTACAAAGAGATGCTAAAGTCAACAGCCCCTTTACGTCAGCAAAGTTTATATTGAGAGGCTGATTTCACGCCTCCTCTAAATTTAAATCTGCAAACTACACCGGTCCCAGACTCCATTGATCCCCAGGGGTGACAATGCTCGCGTCACAAGGGTGTCCATCAGTGTCCTATGTAGTTCAGATTTAGAGCCTTTCACGCTTCGTCCAACTTCAAACTTACAAATATCACTAGTTCGTCCTCCCTCGAATATTCTAGACGGGTCAATGTTATTCAGCACGAAGGTGTATGCGAATATGTAAGGCTAGGGCAGCTGAAGATCTTCATCAGTACTCAATAGCAGCTGTGTACTCACCTTTATAGCGATTGTATTTCCATTCCGAATCTGCTGATATCTTGAAAAGAAATAAACTGCGCAACTACAGCGTTTGTTATTTTTGGGGGGTTGGGGTGTTTCAAGATTTCAGTCTTAATTAATGGAAGAAGCAATAAAAAGAATGAGGAAGGTTTCTGGAGTTGTGGATGTCACGTGTGCTTGAGCACTTGACTTATATATATGTTGTAGTTTCTAGAAAACTTCAATTTAAGGAGGAACAGGATAGCCAGAAGACGTGGTAATATTACAGAAAATTATTTTTTTCTTTTGAATAAAATAGAAGCACAGCCGAGTTTTTGGGAATACATAACTGATGATAGGAAAAGTTATGTATTCCCGAAAGCTCGGCTGTGCCTCTTTTATTCTACAGAAAATTATAGTGTCTGCAATATTACCACGTTCTTCTGGCTATCCTGTTCCTCCTTTTATATATATATATATATATATATATATATATATATATATATATATATATATATATATATATATATATAGTTTGTTTTAGCAGATAAAGTTATTCATCTGTAGAATCTAGTTCTAGTTTCTTAAAGCTAAATATTCCCATCGTATTTCCAGTATTATTATACGCGGATTCATGCTCGCAGTATTGCGCCGAAGAGCTAACCTTATTTAAGTCATTCTTTAATTTAGAATCAATGTTTTCAGCTGGAAATGTCCTAAATTATCAGGGAACTGAATAGCTAAGAATGCATTACTTATTGACCTTTCTTGTTCCTTAGATTTGGTGAATAAGGCCTATAGATGTGGCACTCACTCGTACCCAAGAGTACACACACAATTATTCACACACAAACACCATCACTCGCACACACACCGACACGTACACACACACACACACACACACACACACATATATATATATATACATATGTATGTGTGTTTGTGTGTGTGTATAAGTGTGTCTGCGTGTCAAGAGTCCACAGAAGCCTTTTAATGTTCATTGCCGAGTGTATTTATGAAGGACGTTACATCCTCCTACCAATAATGAAATCAGGATGAATTAATTAATGTCTTATTATTATGAATACTATTTATTTCTGTATCTCGTTAGTATATTTTTATTGAGCTCTTCTCTCCCGCTCTGCATCTGCCAAAGATGCAGGTGTTCACTGCATTGCATTTGCATTCTTAATATGATATCTTTGGTCGGCCGTCCTTGTTTTTCTTTTCTTTTTTCATTGAAATTTGTTTGTTTTGATTTTTAATCTCGAGCAGTAATTAATTGTTTGATAATGGTTTCCGTCTGGGCGCGGGAAATCTAAACACAGCATCTCTCTCTCTTTAAGGTTTTCCATCTCGGAGCATCAGACGTCTCGTCATTCGTTCTCCAGTAAGCAGTGTATAACTGTTGCACACACGTATCAGTCGTCAATAAAAAGTGGTAAGAAGTGTCATCTGGTAAGCGTAGAATAAGGAAATGAGAAAAGGTTTGGGGTACACCCCAACGGAAACTGCACTGAGGGGCTAAGGTGAGAGAATTCAGGGGGGGGGAGCGGGGGTTCACTCGGCGAGGTCAACTGTGCGTCTCATGGAGGTAAACTTACCAATCAAGATTTTTTACTTCCGTTTTTGTTCCGGTCTGCTCTCTTTTTCGATGGGTCCTTTTTTTATTA
>NC_087210.1:35341946-35346946 GCF_015104395.2 Macrobrachium nipponense | reverse complement strand
CATAGGAAAAATAATAAGCAGAAATTCTAACCGAGCGCTTTCGTTCTTTAATGAGATATTGTCGAGGCACAAATGAGATCCGGTTGAAAAGAAAGTTAAAAGTTAAGCAAAAAATTCAAGAATACCAGACGGTTAATTGTCAAAAAGGTAAAACTCAAAGAGATAAACCAGAATGATCGGAGATCACACGGTCACAAACTAAAACAGACTTAACCATAAGAGAAGCGGGAGCTTAGCCATACAATTTCAAAAAACATTTATACAACTGAATATATTAATTTTTTTGCTTATATTTATCTACAACTTTTTTTAACTATGAAGGCATCGAGTTTAAAAAACCAAGACTTAAATTTATATTCCAGTTAACTGTGTTGCTACACGTCATTTAAGGATCTTGTCTGATTCCAGTTAATAGGATGATCTAAATCTCTCATATGTACGAATAATGCATTCGAGATTTGACCAGTTCCCACTGAATATTGGTGATGTTAGGTATGTTGTGAAAGTGATTGTCCAGTTCATCCGTAATATATTTCATCACACTTTTTACAAGGAATTTCATGTATGCAGCCAGAAACATCTTTTTGTCTCATTAAAGGACGAAAGCGCTCGATTAGAATTTCTGCTTATTATTTTTCCTGTGCGATTCGCTTATATCATGAACTCACGTGCATCGACTGTGATATTTTTAAGCATATGTATATATGGAAATAATCTGTGAAACACATTCCCATGTGTTCACTTCCATCCCATCTCACAGTGAAGGGGTAAGTCAAACGAGCTGTTAGCATTTCACTCGTTGCTGGGTCGGGAAGTTCGGTAAAATTCGCTTTTATGTACTGCATCTCGTCCATCATTTCTCTAATCATTCGCAGGAAGATGGATTAAGCTGTGCCTTTCAAGATTACAGTTGTTGCACTGTACATTTCTCGTCAGATTTTTGCACTTCATGGAGAAATGAGAGGAAGTCAGTTCATACATTTTCAAGAGCGTCCGTCAGTACTGCTCACGCATGCTGTGATCATGGCAGAATTAATCTTGTCATTGACAGATTCGCTCTATAGTTACTGTTATGTTTTGGTTTTGTTATCAGATTTCATTTCATATATTAGCAATAAGGTAGGTGGCTATGTTGCATTATTTTACATTACAAATTGCTTAAAACTCTTGAAAAATAATGTTAGTTACTATCTTTGCTATAATTTCACAGTTTTGCTCGGTAGTGTCTCGATTTCGCACCTCTATTATTATCATTATGAGTGTTTGCTTTTTTAAGGGTTGGAATGATCACTGTTTTCATTATTGTCGTGGCCTGATAACATCTAAGAAATCGTAGTAGGGTTAAGTACTGGAAATCATATCATATCCTAGCATTTTATCATTCTCTTCGTAATATTTCGTTACCTTTGCATGAGGCTTATTCAAAACATACACGTTGCTTTCATTGGATCTCATAATCCTATATTAACAATCCTAAGAACTGCTGATAAAAAAATAGCTTTATGAAGAAATTAAAGGACAGGAATTTTTATCACAGAAAAGGAATAAAAATTTTTTACATCAACTTCCCCCCCCCAAAAAAAAAAAAATTCATAAACCTGCTCTGGCATCCATCAGTTCTACTACTTTCAAACTTCTCAAATTTCTTGTACATGAAATTGACCATTTATTTCGAAATGAGCAAACACTTCCATATTCTCAGCTATTTTTTTTATGCCTAAAAGGTTGTATCATGTTTTATGAACGAACCAAATTATTTGGCATGGGAAGTCTTATATCAGCACTTACAAACATATCCATGGCAAAAACGAGAAAACGAATGGCTTGAGCATTGCCCTGTGCAAATGAACTACCAACCTACATGAGATTTGTAAACGATGCCTTTAGTGTCTTTGCAATCGAAAACCACATTAGAACTTATCATGAATAGGTGAAGAGCCAGCATAACAAAATGATATTTACAGTGGTCAATATTTGCTTAAGGTATCCTGTGAACATAATCATTTATCAGAGAACAATTTCATTTCAATATCAATCTTAAGGAATCTTGATTCCAGAATTGCAAAGATTTTGTCCGTTTCTTCCAGAAAATTCATCGCTCCCTCTCTTTCATTTTCCTTTTTATGTCGATTAGATATCATAGTATATAAAGAGCGAATGGCATGAAGCAGAACAGGATAAGAAAGAGGGGCAAGAGAGTGACCTGGAGTGATAGCGAACTCATAATAGAGTTACAAGGATAAGGATGTCTCAAAGACTTATTTAGTCCATCCGAGGAGACATCATGTGCTCACTTATCTCTAGGAGCAGGTTCTAGTACTGTTCATTCACAGTGTCCTGAGAGAGAGAGAGAGAGAGAGAGAGAGAGAGAGGATTGCTAAAGGCAACCGGGAGGAATGGAAAAACCTAAGAAAACAAAACTGGAGCCTCCATCCGTGATGTCAAGACGGCCATTCTCCTCCCACCATACTAGCTTTTCCCAAACCCGTGTCTCCTATCACTTCCCTCTTCTCCGTACACTCTTGTTCTTTCCAGGATCCATACAGTATGGATCCTGGTTCTTTCCTCTTCTCTTCCCATCCCCAAGACACCTTTATCAATATTTTGTACTTACATTACATGGGAGTGTATGTGTGTGTGTATATATATTTATAAGAATATAGAAATACACATATACACAAACATATATGTATGTATATAAATCCATATGCGTATATTATATAATATATATATATATATATATATATATATATATATATATATAGACTATTAATATATATATATATATATACTAATATTATATAATATATATATTAATATATACATATATATATAATATATAATATATAATTATATATATAATATATATAATATAATTATATATAATATATATAATATATATATAGGAGAGAGAGAGAGAGACGAGAGAGAGCGAGAGAGAGAGAGCAGAGCAGAGAGAAGAGAGAGAGAGAGGAGAGAATGTAACTATATTTCAGGAAATTGAAAGAATGTCAGATAAAAAAATAACGGATATGAAATAATCCGTCTAGGACAGGATATTGGGGTGAACTGATACCCACATGGGTAGGTAGGGAAACAAAATAAAATGCAATAAAATCAAGAAAAAAATGGAAGGAATGGGACAGGTACATAGGAAGAAATGAAAAAAAAAAGGTGATTAACTTATTGAATGAGCAGCAAGTTGTTATGCAAATGCACTAAATAAAAAAAAATAGTTGTTCAAGAAAAGCCGATGATCTCTATCAAATGATAAGCAAGCTAACGAAAGATAAGAATATAATCAGATACACAGGAAGACAGATGAACCTCGGTTTAAAAACAGATACCAGATGGAAAGTAGAAGGGTAGTTGCAGAGATTCAGGCTCACTAGGAAATGATGATTATTTTGAAGGCCATCAGTATGGGGTACACGAACCTTGTGCTTGGTGATTGGGGTTTTGCCTATCAAACCTTCCCTTCAAGGATTTCTCTCTCTCTCTCTCTCTCTCTCTCTCTCTCTCTCTCTCTCTCTCTCTCTCTATCTCTCTCTCTCTCTCTCTCTCTCTCTCTCTCTATCTCTATATATATATATACTATACATATATATATATATATATCCTTTACATTTAAATAGCTAAAAATCATGATTGTTACCCAAACTTGTTAAATGATGAAGTGACTTGTTATCGATATCAACAAAGAAAATCTTGTGTCTATGATTAACTCCTTTTTTTTTTTTTTTTTTTTTTTTAGGAGAATTGAAAATTGCTGCTGTGGGTGGTGAAGTGAAGTTCATAGCGGCTCTTGAATTATATTTCCTTTGTTATCTTTCTTCATATCTCGAAAACATATAACTAAATATTGCTCTTTAGCGTGAATTACTTCAGTGTGCTTTTAGACGCATCCTTGCTACCGCCCATTACTCATTTTGCTGGTAGTAGCGTCTTGCTAGCTCTCTCTCTCTCTCTCTCTCTCTCTCTCTCTCTCGTAATAAAGGCGATTTTTTCGTGATCATAACAGTGATCAACACCTCTAGAGCACATCTGACCTTCAAGACCTCGGTTTACTAACACGGCGACCCAGTGAAGCAGCTGGCAACCAAATGCGCCTTTTCCCAGAGTATTTCGTTCGTTATTCTTTCTAATAGAGTTAGAATTACTACCGATATTTAAAGAAAAACTGTTCCGTGGTTTTTTTTTAATTGTTATGACATTCAATGCGTTAATTCAAAGTTAATTAAGCGTAATCATATCTTGCACAAAAGTTTACCAACACCGATATCAACTAGTTTATTTTTTACTTGACACGAAAGCTAAAGAAAAATCTCCTTTGCAACAACACGCGAACCTTGAGAGTTCCTTCACTTCCGAAATAGTCGGACTACAATTTGTGTTTGGGCGATGCAATTCTTCTATTTTGGAGTTCATGCGATAAACCCTGATTAAAACGAAAGGTTTCGTGACTTTGTTGTGATATGTAGTGGACTGTAAGGTTGTCAAGACGTTGATAACATCACTTCAAGATCTTTCTTTGGAGGCCGCTATCTTGACGAAAATACAAACTTTGCGTTACTCTAACAACTTACGTAAACAAAAGGGACATGAATAGGCTTAGCATAAACTAGTAGTATATACTTTGAGCAAGGAGAAATCACCGAGGCCATATTTAAGTTACGTTTATTGCAAGAAAAATATCGTACGTCATGTTACGCCACACCCCCTGACCAGTTTCCCGCGCTCTTCGCTCATTGGTCGAGAGATACAGCTGGGTTATGTGTATCCGGCACGTCTCACACCTTCAACTTGGCTTTATTTCTATTATTAAGCTTAACTGATCCGTCAATTTGATTAGATGATACTACTGAATAATAAGTAAATCACCATTTTGCCGGGTAAAAGTAAAAGTATTTAGATCGCGTTTTACCGAATGCGGGCAAATTACATTTTCCTGATCGTGCCGAGCTCAAAGCCAGCTCCGCATCAGGAAATACGGACACTAC
>NC_087210.1:35334446-35336946 GCF_015104395.2 Macrobrachium nipponense | reverse complement strand
GACGTGACAAGCACAATCAAGGGATTAAGACAAAGAGCCGAAAAGCAGCAGGAAGGAACGAGGGAGGGGGAGAACCACGAGATTCGGGAGTTGGTGGCTGGGGGGGTGTTGTAAGAGAGCAGGAGGAAGTGATTGGATGGGTCAGCAAGAGAAGGAGGACGAGGGGAGGAGGAGGGCAACAAGCGTCACTATCTCCTCCTCGTGGATCATTTCCGAGGTTGTCCTTGAAGAGTTCGCTTGCTTTACCACAACCGCACGCAATGCTCTCGGGGGTGGAGTAGGGTTGGGGGCTCTTCTACCTCAACCCCTCTTGAATCAGATGTGAGAATGATCAAATTCTGAGTGAATAAAGGTGGGGAAATGAGGGGATGTGGGGAACGTGAACGAAGAAGGTTCGATGGCACGTCCTAGGCGAGAAATAAAAGATATGATGATTATTTTCAACGGAAACTGACTTATCTTTTTGTTAATATTTTCAAGTATTTAGTTAATGCAAAATCAGGTGCTTACACGCTATACTTGTCCTCCTGCTATAAAAAAATATCAATGCTCTTTGTTTATACGTAACATTTAAGAATAGTTATTAATTTTTCCACTAAATAGGTGTGTTATTCACACCAGAATGTAATTTCACAACTGGAGCAACTTATAATATAAATATTTAGTCAGACATGATGTTTGACAAGAGCAACTTATAATATAGATATTTAGTCAGACATGATGTTTGACAGGAGCAACTTATAATATAGATATTTAATCAGACACGATGTTTGACAGGAGCAACTTATAATATAGATATTTAGTCAAACATGATGTTTGACAGGAACAACTTATAATATAGATATTTAGTCAGACATGATGTTTGACAGGAGCAACTTATGATATAGATATTTAGTCAGACATGATGTTTGACAGGAGCAACTTATAATATAGATATTTAGTTAGACATGACGTTTGACAGGTAGTGGGCAGTCGGACTGAATTAGCATCTCATAACCTAACCCAGCCAGTTTATAATAATAAGTATGGCACAGGGCATTGATCCAATATTGTCTTTGTAACCGAACTTACACGGAATCTTACTAGCAACTAACAATTCCTTTTTACTTCCTTACTTCCATGTTCTTTGTAATGTTGGAGTTCATTCAACCTTCTCTCTGCCTTAATCTGCATAACTGGTTATCTGAGAGAAAGTTGTTAATTCCCTGTGAACTAAGTTATGAATACTTGTTCTGATGACCTAACTTGATGGAAGGATGGACACAAATACATACATATTGTATCACCGAGTGAATTTTTTGTCCACGTCTATAATTGTTTTGTTGCTACACTCTGTTTCATTTGCTCTCATTTTATTGTTAAAATTCTCTAGTTTTCATGTGTTTGTGACTTATACTTCAGCTTTGCTATTATGATGGCCCTTGATATTTCGCTTGCACACTCAACATTCTGTTTCAACACAAGTTCTACATGCACATTGCTGTACTCTTTGAAAGGCTGGTTTTAGAAAGGTGGGACCTTTTAGCTTTCAGCACATTTTTGTGAGATAAGGTTATAGTCCTACGCCAGGCCCACTGAATGTTCAGGGGATTTAGGCCTTGATGGCATCGGACGACCAGTGGATACCATAAATACTCCAAACACAACATAACAAGAGTGCTTTGTGAAGTTCATATGTAAATCTTTTATTTTGTGGAATCTACTTTTAATCTTTAATGGTTTCTTTATTATGCCACCTATACATATAGTGGAGGAGCACTAAAGAAAACGAAAAGTTAATGGCTGAAACTGTTGTTGGCATAAGAATGAGTAAATGGAGCAAACCATCAGAAATGTTGTCTTTTTCATTCAGAACTTCATCACTGAAGATATGAGAAAGCACACAAGATTGGAAAAGTATTAGTTTAAAGAACATATGCCTCTTAGTGAATCCTGAAATCAAAACAAACGCCTGTTAAAAATGATCTCAGAGAATGATACATGTGGATTCACCTTTCCTAGGTCTTGCTATATTAACATTTTTATTAAAGAATAACTTCATCCTTTCAAGGTATTGAGGTTCTACGTACTCTAAACAGTCTTTACATTCTTTCATTTTTCTCTTATTAATGTGAAGAAAATGTTTGCACTTTCATCTAGAATTCTCCGTTTTCCAGGCTGAAATTGCGAGTACACATCAATTTCGTTTACTTACCTATTCAAGTTTTTTATATTGCAATAAATAAAGAATAAAAACAGAATAGAAGCAGAAGCAGTGTACAACGGTGAAAGGGCTAAGAGCCATTAAAAAAAAAAAAAAAAAAATTCCCATGGCGGTAGCGTAAGGTGGACTGGCACAAAAAATTTATGGAAGGGAGTATAAACAAAGGATCTGGACAATATATACATACATACATACTATATATATATATATATATATATATATATATATATATATATATATATATTTAATTATATATATATATATATATATATATAATTTGTATGTATGTATGTATAT
>NC_087210.1:35319446-35326946 GCF_015104395.2 Macrobrachium nipponense | reverse complement strand
GCTTCCTTTACATCACACTCGTGGCTGCGTCTTTCGTCTTTCTTCTTCTCTCATTTGTTTCATGTCAGGACAAGCTTTGGTTGCGCGTTTATTTCTATCGTTTAATTTGCGAGTTCGTTCCTTTGTTCCCATTTCTTAATGATGTATGTACGTCGCATGGGATCATGATTTATGAAATGTTTACGAGACTTTTTATTAGCTTTCAAATATAAGGCCTAAATAAACCATTATTACTGGCGTGATATTCACATTCCCAGAGATTCGCTTTTCGTGAACAAAATTTCCTGAAAACTGAAATTCAGTACAAATTGTTGACGGACTGGAGGAGCGGCCAAGATTAACTAGGCATCATACGTAGTACGTACACGAGGAACAACTGAGTGCAGAATTCATCGATACTACGCTCTCCTACTAGATCCGAAAGCGGTTACCTATAATAAATAGAAAAGGTTGCTTACGTAAAGGTTTAAGCTTTATCATTTTAGCAGTGTTTACCTCCAGTTACATCCTTACAACAGCTCTTCCTAAAAATTGTACCTGAGAAACTATTACACCTAACTTTTAACCTAAGATGATCTTGTAAATTTCTTTACAGATATTTTAACCCCTTCTATATTTCATATTTTATCCGTTCTTATTGCGTATCCAGTTTGATTTCAGTAATGATATTGTTGTATAACAATACTCAAACTATCCAATTATTAATGAATTTATATGCTTGTGTCCAATTTACGACATTGTATCACATTAACATTTTTTGTGTATTTCCTGCTAATTTTCAATGCGTAAATTCTATTAAATAGTCTCCTATTGGCATTCTTGAGTTAAAACCTTTAAATGTTTACGAATATATATTGAAAACGTATTTCAGCTTATTGTTTTCCTGTTTTGACGTCATTGCTTTGACTCGGGTAATGAAGCACCCTGTTCTCACTGGAAAACCAAATTCATTCCATATTTTTGTTCTCACATTCGTTAATTTTTGTGGTTTTTAGATTCCTCGGATGTTCCAGTACTGGAGCTGACGGTAAAGAAACCACTGTAGTTGAAGATAGTCAGCAGAATAACCAGAATCATATGTAAATAAAAACTTGATGTTTACCAGAGGAATCCATCTTATATATATGCACATTAATTATACATTTATTGCATTACTATTGTAAATATATCCAATGATAAATTTATAATTATTTTCCTTGGGTAAACTGTAGTAAAAGGCAGTTCATTTGTTAAATACATGTATATATATATATATATACATACATATATATATATATATATATATATATATATATATATATATATATATATATATATATATATATACACATATGTCGAAAGGACTAATTGTAAGTCAGTGGTCGCCCCCAAAAAAACAATGAATAAATAGATTTAAAATAAAAATACATTAAATGAAAGAAGGACATCAGCGTATTTTTCAGCAGAAATGAAGGAGCGAGAATCGGAAAAAACTCCGACGGAATGAAGATACCTGCAAGAAACTTATCGATGCCACTCAAGCAAAACTATTCAATGGTTGCAAATGTAGCTTCAACAACAGAAAAGTGAACTGGCAAGACGCTGAGGAATCCATATTCATGACAGGCTTACTGATGTCCACAAGGTATGAGAACAGTAAAGATATATCTAAACAACATTTGAACAAATTATATACTCTATACTGTAACAAAGATATTATGATGAAACATTCTAGGTTGTCTCCTAAATGTAACTGATTACAACTGAGGCAGTAAGTTATGTTTATAGTATTTTACCTATAAGTTGCAGAATTTCAGCATCTTTTTATCTTGGAACCGTCATTTAAGCGTTCAGCAGCTTGTGGTGTTTGCGCATGGTAACACTGCATTCCGGGTTTCAAATAATATCCTCTTTCGAATATTAACGGTGTAATTCACGTACAGTAAATTATTAAAACAATTTTCAGTTGCAAATGTACACCCAGATACCCTTTTATTCACCTAAAACTTAGACATAGCGTAACTATTTAAAGCCCGGGACGCAGTGTTACCATGCGCAACCAACACAGGCGGATGGACAGATGGAAAAAAACAGAGTATAGTTCATATTTTGTCATACCCAGTTAATCTTCTTGTCTCTGATACAGGGGCAAAACGCCATTATAACGTTATTCATAAAAATCACTGAATAATGTATTTGTATGTTATGGATGCGAGTTATAGAAATCTACGTTTTAACGTTACAGCTAATAAAGAGCAGCACTCATAAAAAGGTGAAAAATGATTTTACCCTAAAACTCATCAAATAATTGCCGTGTGTGTGTGTGAACATCTTGTGCACTCTGAATCACACTGTGACTATTTCTATTGGCTATTTGTCACCACTCAATTTGAGTTCAGAAGTGACCTTCCCAGAATCTCTCCATCGCTGAGGATACCCTGGCTCTTCCAAGCCTCAAGGGAGAGAGTCCATAGCTTTCCCCAGCGCAAGGATCCATTTTTCATCTGTTGCCATTATTAAGACGAACCCTGCTGAAGATAATTATGTTCCCGTTAAATAAATGACTTATAATCAACTCTTGCTACTACATTTCTCTGTTACTCAGCCAATTCATTTCCGTACACCTGTGCCTAGACCGTCAAACGTGACGGTAAAATAAAGAGGGTCTAGTGGTAGAATCCAAGCCCTAACGACATCAGAAGCGCCTCAGTGGCGTGGTTGGTATGGTGTTTGCGTTCCACTTAGGTGGTCGCGGGTTCGATTCTCGGCCATTCCATTGAGGAGTGAGAGATGTGTATTTCTGGTGACAGAAGTTCACTCTCGACGTGGTTCGGAAGTCACGTAAAGCCGTTGGTCCCGTTGCTGAATAACCACTGGTTCCATGCAACGTAAAAGCACCATACAAACAAACTAACGACATCATGTAATGTTCTATAGCCCTGACCTTTACTCCATTCTGTATACTTTCATAGGGGAACGTACAGGTTCAGGATGACGAGACAGCTTTACGATATTGATGACAGTTAGTGACGCATGTCAGCGTGGTTTTTCTGCTCATTGGAAGGACAGTGTGCTGATGATGACTTATCATCTAAAAGCATGATACCTATTGATCTGTTCATCTATTCTTCGATATGTTCTCATAACATGATCACCTTTTTTCATCTTTTTTTTTAAGGAAAACCACTGTCATTCCCATTATCATTACCTTAAGGTTTTACGAAAAATGTACTCTGTTCAATGTTTCTTTGCTTCTTAGAAAGCTTTATGAATTCCCATCATTCGTCTGATTTTCCTGATTCATATTATGCTGTTTCTGTTGAAAGCCTGGTTTATTCACATTGTCTTTTCCTTTCTCATATTTTCTTCTGCTTTGATCGGGATTTGGACAAAGCCTCGCGTGTCCGACCTATCGGCCGTTTGTATAAAGTAGAGAATATGAATACAGACATGACAATATAATATTCATTGTTCCTCATAAGTCAGAGTAGTATGTCAAAGGGAAAAGAATGAAAATAAATTAATACATTTTCATAATTTTTAAATCGTTCATCTGTAATTTCAGTGACCTACTTTGGTCTGGTCCACATTTTATATTCTATTCGTTTCATTATAAAAAAACCACCCTGACTGATTTTTTGTATTGACCAGTTTCTTATATAATTCATATTCTGAAGCATTCGGGTCCTTGTAGTTCATTTATCAATTAAATTTATTGTAAATCTGAGTTCCATACAAAGTTGACTTTTTACGTGACGCTTCTTTGTTTTACACCTGTTGCCTACCATAGTTTTTGTTTTTTTATTTTACTGTTCCCAACTTTTTTCATAATTCTATATAACTGAGGCATAAGTATGGTATTTCTTGAATGCTTACTCCATTTCCCATCTTGGCCTCTGAGTTTATGTATTTTTCTAAAGTGTCTTTATATGAGCAGCAATTACTTTCCTTGTCTTTGTCTTCGTTTGTTAGTTTGAACTTTGATATATTCTTTTCTTATTTTCCCATGGTGATTATGCACTTCGATACTGGAGACAGTGATCTGTCGCTTTCAGTTTAATGTGTTTGAGTGTGTTTGAGTGTGTGTGTGTGTGTGTGTGTTTTCGTCTTCTTTTTTAGCTCCGCGAGCTATCACATCATGATCACTAATCCGGAACCAAAGTTCTTGACCCGGAAATAGTTTGGGTTGACCCACTTCCTGTCGCCCGGTTGGCTGACAGTGTCTGTGGGAGTTGCCTTCCTTTTGCTTACTCTTCACTCATTGTTTTTGCTCTTGCCACCCTGTTAGAAACGGAGTCTCTCTCTCTCTCTCTCTCTCTCTCTCTCTCTCTCTGAATAAGCGGACATTATCAACGTTACTGGTGTATTTTATGCTTTTTTGTCTCTTTGTGTGTTTGCTTGCTGATCAACAATAGCATCTCTCTCTCTCTCTCTCTCTCTCTCTCTCTCTCTCTCTCTCTCTATATATATATATATATATATATATATATATATATATATATATATATATATATATATATATATATATAATTTCAGTTTTCGGTGAAAACGTGAGTCAAAGGCTTTCACTCCTCCTGGCCTGAGGTTAAAAGAATTATTGTAAGGAAAACGCTAAATTTAATGCTTGTCTATTTCTCCCTAAAAAGTGTTCGACATCAATGTGTCTTTCGCCAGTGCGAAGGCCAATCCAATGGCTTTTTTTTTAACCTCAGTCCAGGAGGAATGAAAGCCTTTGTCCAACATTTTCAAAGAAAAGATGTTCTAGATTCACCGCAAACGAAAATTTTAACTTTGCGGTCAGTGAAAAGAGTAAGATCACAACTTTTGTCGACTCAAATAAGAAATCATACGGCTACTAAAACATTCATCAGTTTCTTTGCCAACTCAGTCATTATTTTTACACACCATCACAATGATCATAATTTAAGGTTTGAAATGTCTAGACACTGAGGTGACATTCCTTGTATGCTTAATATTTCTTGTCAATCATTTATCAATTGGTCATCTATATAAGTATCATTAAATGTTAAAATTGCAAAAAAATATAAATTTGTCAAGCAAAACATAATTTTTAGATGCAAGGAATGCAAGAGACGAAACGCTTGCAACAAAATCGGATAGGATTGCAGAGTCTTTCCCAAGAGACATGATCAGAACCAGTATGCTGAAGATTCCTTCCACGGAGAAGTTCACTAACTTTAGTCATTTAAATGGACGCCATGAGCAGGCAAAAGAAAATGTGGTTAGAAAATCAAAGGAAACTAACTTTGCAGAAAAATTCAAAGTAAAATGAAAAAAAAATCCTACCTCATTTCTAAAATCAACTGACCCAGCACCGGAAGCTACTGAGCAGAAGAAGAACACTGAGTCAGCGATTCGTGAAATTCCAGTGGAAGGAACAAGACGAGCGAGAGCAGTTTTACGACAGAAATAAAAGGGTATAATCGGCAAAAAATTAAATCAGAGGAAAAGGCGAAGAAATGAACATCACAGCTGATATAAAAGGAAAAAGGCCCAAAAATCATGACAGCAATTCTTAGAGGCTATCATGAAGACTATCACAGACAATATAAAAGACAAGGGTGGTTGGCTAACATAGCCATTAACAAAAATTAAACGACTCAAAAATTTGCATTGCAAAAATCTATTAGCCTGAGGAATGTAACATCATAATACACTATATCGTAAAATGGTCCAAAAAATAAAACGAACATGAAACGGGTGATGGAAAGCTACATTTAGATCAATGAGATGCAGCGTCTATGAAACATACAAAGTAGTATACCTAAAAACTGTTAAACGCTGCAAATTGAGTCAATGAATTCCCGCTTTTATTTAGTCTTGCTGTCCAGTCTCTCTAACTTTTACTTATTTGTGAACCGAGAGTGTTTTCTCCCAGTTTTGCATTTAGATTACTTGTATTTCATCGCCTTTATTTTCTGGATCTCTTTACCTTGCTGTCCAACAACTCAACGTCCATTTTCCAGTGTCCTTAAGGCTGAAAATCCAAAAGCGCCCCTGTGCTTGGCTTGACAGCCTAAATATAAAAAAATCATAAAATCATAACAAATCTAATATTGTACATCAAGAGAAGACTGTCAAGGGAGTTGGAGTTGTTCTTCCTGAACAATTATGAATGTAAAACAAGGACACGTTATACTTAAAGCATTTGAGTATATTTACATGAAGTTGTCTTTTTTTTAGCAAGAAAGTAAGGCCAGTAGGGCTGTATGTTATCATAAAACAAATAAAATAACATTTGATAAGTTTACTTGAATGAATTGAATAATGAGAGAAGACAAACTCTCATGTCTGAGGACGTATCTTGTGGACAGATGAAAATGACAACGGAATAACAAAAGACTAATAAATCATGTACCTAATCAAAACCAAGATCTGATCAGACATTACATTTGGTCACATCCGTCAGTAATTAGTAATTAGAGGTAGATGGAACCTATAATTTAACATGAATATAGACCAGCTGAGAGTCAATACTGAAAAAAATATTGTTTATGGTTTAAATCTATAAAAACTGTATATTTTTTCTGTAATATTCGAAACAGCTATTATTACAGTTTTGAAATGAGAATAAATGTACAACGTTTATTTTTTATACGTTGAAATCTTTACCATAAACACAAGCAGTACTGTCCGACTGCAAATGAAATAAGAGGAAACTTATATCAATGATGAAAAAGACAATTTAAAAAAAAAATAACGAAAATGAGTACCGAAACGAATACTCCGGAGTTTTGAATAATATTCAAAATAAGCTTAATGAAGAGAAAGTAATCTTCTCAGAGACTGAAAATCGAAAAGTTGAAAATAAATTCGCAATTTTCGTCAAATATATAAATAAGAATAGAAAATTCTTTAATATAGTAGTATATGTCTTTATAAAGTAACCTAGAATAATAGATACGAGATCAAGACGATGCCTTTAAATCGTTTAAGGTACAATTGACTGGTAGAATGTTTTAAGCACAAATCGAAAATTGCAAATCTGCCCATAAGCTTTATAAGCAAGAGTACCAGATTGTAGTTTTGCTAAGAAAACGTTTCATTTATTATTAAAAAATCAGGAAGTAAGTTTTAGATATATCAGAATTCGCAGTAATATGGGCATAGAAGCCGAAAATTGGTAGCTACAACAAATATATAAATAAATAAATAACTGCGCTAATGAAAGTAGTGAAAATAGTGAGGAACATAGGAGCACTAATTGATGAACATCTAAATATGGAAAATGAAAATTTATTGAAAGTAAGTGAAAATAAAATATGGTCTCCATTGATAAGAAGCCTTAATAAAGAAACAGTGTAATATCCATTAATTAAAAATGCTTGTTCATAAATATGCAATTATATGAGTAAATTATTGTCATATAATTTTTCCGAAGAGTTTATTGGATTTTTCATTAATAATGTTGTTGAATCAACAATTAATAAACTTTCACATCACTACTGAATTTCACTGTCATTTCTTCATTCAGAACCTGAAAAATGAAATATGAATTTT